>NC_058519.1:379716473-379966473 GCF_904849725.1 Hordeum vulgare subsp. vulgare
TTTTGAAAGATCCACACCCGTACTCCATTGCTATATTTGTACTCCATAAAGATTATCATTCATGCATAACTATGTGGAATCTCCTACAATATATAACTTGGCTTGTATATTCCAATGATGAGCTTCCTCAAATGAGCTCTAGGTCTTCATGAGCAAGCAAGTTGGATGCACCCCCACTAGTTCCATTGGAGAGTGTACCTTAGCTCATATGTGCATTCATTGCATGGCAATCCCTACTCCTCACATCATATCTATCATTTGGCTTTCTCTCGCCTATGGTTGTCCTCATTGATGTGAGCCTTTCACACCTTTTTGTCTTCCTTCCCCATCATTATGCTCTTGTCCATCCAAAGTGCCAACATATCTTTCTTACACTCATCCATTGCATGAGTGATCAAAGTCGAAAGGGAGGGGATCATTTTGACTTGTGCCTGAGTAGTGGTCTGGGGATGAGTCAAAACATGATTTCAAAGGAGACCAAGTGTGAAAGTTTAGTAGATTGAGTTCCTAATTAAAAATATATATATTTATACTCTCAGCCCATCTCCCATTTCTTGCACGCAAACAACATTTGGAGACATTTGAGTCACGGACAACAGAGCTCTTGCACCTTTATGTTCTTACTTTGCTAATTCCAATACTAGATATAGACTCTTGCCTATTATTGTCTTGACTTGAATTTCATATCTTACTTGCTTTACTTTGAAGTTCTTATATGTGTGTTAGCATCTCACCACAGAAATTATTGTGTTACCATTTACCTACTCGAGGACAAGTAGGAATTAAGCTTGGGGATGTTGATACGTCCCAAACGTATCTATAATTTCTACTTGTTCCATGATCTTTTGGGTGACATTGCTATATGTTTTGCTATACTTTTATATATTTTTACACATATTTGGACTAACCTACTAACTCAGTGCACCCAGTGCCAGTTTCTGTCTGCTGATGTCTTTTTTGCGGGAGCTTTTATCCAAATTTCGAGAGCCCCAAAAATCCCAAGAAAAATATATAAAAATCAGCGTGACGGAAGCTTCCGGAGCATCGAAGATGGACTAGAGGGGAGCCAGGGGCTTCCCAGGCGACCTCTCGGCATGGCCTGGCCCCTGGCCGCGCCCACAGGGCGCTTGGGTGGGACCCACCTTCTCCAACACCCTCCTTTGGCCTATATTTACCCCTCCGATCAGAAACCCTTCAAGCATATCCAGAATCGCGAATTTCTCCATCGTTCCGCCGTCGTAGCGCTTTTGAGATCGGGAGCATCAGGAGACCTCTTCCCGGCACCCTGTCGGAGGGAGGATTGACCTTCGGGAGCTTCTCCACCGCCATGGACGCTTCCCGGACGTGTCTTGAATAGTCCTCCTTGGACCATGAATCCATGAGCAGTAGCTATGTGATGTCTTCTCTCCAATATTGTGCTTCCATGATTAGCCCTTGGGAGCTGCCCTACATAATCAAGGCATCTATGTAATTTTCCTCCTATTGCTATGCTCGGTTTGCTGGTATCCGATGGATTATGAGATTATGTTCAGATTGTGAAGAGTTAAATATTTGATTATCCTTTTATATTACGTTATTTAGTGATTCATGCATGTTCGCTGTTGCTCTTTATTGCTTTGGCCGAGCAGTAGATTGTAACTCCAACAGGGAGCGTTATGCATGATTGTGGGTTCATGCCCCCTGATGTCTAGCTTGAGTGACAGAAACATGAGACTAGGGGATGTGCTATTGCCACCAGGGAGAAAACAATGGTGCTTCTGACCATGATTGCAAGGATTGTTTACCTTACACATAGTTCGTTAATGCAGTTGTCCGTTGCTTTGAGTTTACACTTTGGGTGGGGCTCGCAACTTAATACCAGCAAGATGTCGTGGATAGATATCTCAAGGTGGATGATTAGTAAGTAGATGTTGATGAATAAATGATCTACTTGTCTTGGCGTACTACCCATTACTTTTGAGTTTCTAACTTTCAAGTAGCACAATTATCATTGCGGTGCGTTCATAATTCTCTCAATTGCCCAGGTGTAATTTGTTGACCCAAGCATAGTTGTTTATCGTCTTTTGGGAGAGAGACATCACTAGTGAACATCATGTGACTCCAGTTCATATCACCACCATTGCTTACACCTCCACCATTTACTGCTTTCATTTAATTTTCCGTTGCAATCACTATCACTATTCCCGCTTCTGTTTTGATCCTTTGCAAACTACAAGGCCGGAGAGATTGACAACCTCTCTATACTCGTTGGGAGCAAAGTTATTTGTTGTGTGTGTAGGTCCACGACTTCTCCTAGTGCCAGAGCAGCGGACACCTACTTATTCATCCTCGGAGTCCTCCAAGTTCGATAAACCTTACAGTCTCCGTGTAAGGAAAACTTGCCCCTGACTACATCTCCACCTTCCACTTGGGGTAACCAACAAGGGACGAGAAGTATATTCATCAACCCATCATCAGTACCGTACCTAAAGGAGGTCATGCTCAAGTTGGGATTCTCCCAAAGGTGGCTTGATATAGTTATGAATCTGGTTAGTTCGGTCTCATATTCAGTTTTGTTTATTGGAAAAAGATTAGAGGAATTCAAACCAAGCAAAGGTATCCGTGAGGGAGACCCAATCTCCCCTTACTTGTTTTTCTTGCCACTTGAGGGCCTTTCAGGCCTCTTAATTAATTTAAGTGAGTCATCTCAACTGGGAGGTATTAAGGTGGCGCCCTCGGCACCACCGGTTAATCACTTACTCTTTGCGGATGATAGCCTGCTGTTCTTCAAAGCTAATGTTGGAGGGGCGACTCTAGTGTCAAACTTGTTGGAGAGTTACTATCAAGTTTCAGGTCAGCGAATCAATACATCAAAGTCTTCTATCTTATTTAGTAAGGGGTTCCCGAACAACACTAAGGAAGAGAAAAAGAGCATTATAAATGTGCCCAACGAGACATTTAATGACAAGTACCTAGGTATGCCCTCGGACACAGGTACATCAAAAAAATGGTGCTTTCAAGTTCTTAAAATATAGATTGTGGAGTGAAGTTAAGGGGTGGATAGATAAGTGCCTATGGTCGACTCGCAAGGAGGTTCTGGTTAAGTCAATAGCGCAAGCAGTCCCGGTTTTTTCGATGTCTTGCTTCAAACTACCAAGGGGCTTGTGTGAGCACCTAAACAAGCCGATAAGACAGTTTTGGTGGGGGGTAAGGAAGGAAAACGTAAGCCAGCGTGGTTTTCCTAGGAAGGTATGACTCAACCTAAACACATGGGAGGCCTCGATTTCAAAGACTTTGAACTATTCAACCTAGCACTACTGGCTAAATAGTCATGGAGATTATTACAACAACCAGACTCTCAAAGTGCGCGCTTACTAAAGGCAATATATTACCCGCAGTTATCGATCCTCTCAGCCGAGCTTGGCATCAAGCCGTCGTAGATATGGCTATCTATTATGAAGGGGAAAGAAGTTTTGATTCAGGGCCTGATAAGAAGGAATGGTGATGGAGCAACCACACATATTTGGATGGATAACTCGATTCCAAAGCCTGCTTCTGTGAGGCCGATTGCATGCTTGTGAGCCTACCCGCCATGGATGGTTAGTGAGTTAATTGATTGCCCAAATGCAGCCTAGAACAGAGAACTTCTGAACCAAACCTTTGTAGCAGCAGACTTGACAAGTATCTTGAGCATTCCTATTTGCACTAGATAGATATATGATCACTGGGCATGGAACCCTGAGAAAGACGGGCTCTTCACTGTAAGATTGGCATACCGCATGTTGGTTGACACTAAGAAACGACGAGAGGATTGGCTAGAGGGTAACGCTGGATCATCCTCCTATGACGAGTCCAAGGAGTGGACTTCCCTATGGTCACTTCAAATACGTGGCAAAATCCGTAACTTCCTGTGATGACTGGCCATGCACTAGATTTCATGTAGCGCCTCTTATATGCAAAGCTGGAAACCGTATACACCCATACACCTTCAGTAGATTTTCGTTAATGTTAACTCCCACGTGGCACGAAGCAACATGGCCTAAACGCCTTCATTATCATCCATTTTATCACGTCAAAACAGATGACATTAGCGGAAAAAAAATTGGTTTTTGGCTTATAAATATTTATCTCCTAATTAAGAAATCCAAATAAAATTCGTTTTCACCATTAAATCCTTCTCGACGAGATCTTCAAAATTAGATTTCATGTTAATATATTTCGATGAAATTTTTTTTTGCCATGATGTTTACACAATGTTTACATTAAAGTTACCATGACATGTTCTATCTATTTTTTCCTTATAGATTTAAAGCTATCGTTATATTTTCAATTACTTTTTACGGTATTTTTATTAATTAACCATTGCAATTTTTAGTAATTAACCACGACAAATTTAGTGCATGGATCATTGCAATTTTTAGTAATTAACCACGACAAATTTAATGCATGGATCATGACAATTTTTAGTAATTCATCATGGCAAATTTAGTTTATAAATCATGGTAATTTTAGTATTTTTAACATGACAATTCTAGTACTTTGACCATGGAAATTATTTTTTATATGAACCATGGCAAATTTAAGTGCATGTATCATGGTAAATTTAAGTAATTCGCCATGTGAGTGTATGCGCGTTTGTATGAGCACTTGCGTCTATATTGTGTTAAAAAAGTAATTCACCATGGTAATTTTAGTTTATGGTTCATGACAAGTCTAGTTTCTTAATTTCCCGTTTTACAATATATCAAAATTTACTTTTAAAGATAGAAGAAAAAATAGTTGAAACATATCATGACAACTTCATTGCAAACATCATGGCAATTCATGTGTAATAGACATGACAACTTTTAACAAAAGAAAAAGACATCAAAATATATTGGTATGAGACCTAGTTTCGAAGATCTCATCTTGATGGATTTAATGATGAAAACGGAGCTTTAATCGGATTTTCCATTTAAAAGATAAAACATTTTAAAAACTGGAAATATAAAAAAATTTCTATATGCATGAACTGCAATCTATATGTTATAAACATGTTTCCACCATACGTGTAAGGGTTATCAACGTCCTAGATTTTTAAGTGGGCTGGCCATATACGTACTCTTGCTTTGTAAGAAACAAGTTTTCACAAGCTTCCTAGCCGGTTTCAGGAAGTTTTATGTTGACTTTTCTTTCGTTGAGGTTTTTTTTGGATTCGTTTTGTTTGGGATTTTTACTTTTTTTATTGATCTTGTTCCTTTTAAAAATAAGTGAACGTTTTGAAATTCGAACTTTCTTCAATTTTTGTGTCTTTGCTATTCGAAATGGACTTTTTTTGAAAATTCTCAAATATTTTTATGTTACTTGAACATTGTTTAAATAGATGATTTACTTTGAAATGAACTTTCTGTTTATCAAAATTGTTGAACTTTTTTCAAATCTGTGTTTTTTTAAATCCAGTGAGTTTTTTCGAATTCTATTTTTTAAACGACAAACTCTTTTCAGATTCATAAATTTTATTATTTCAGAACCGGTGAATATGTTTCAATTCTGTGATTGATTTTTAAAACCCCATGACCTTTTTGAAAATTCATGAAATCTCTTTTCGAAATTATGGACCATTAAAATTCATGATTTTTTTATTTCAAAATGACCGAACTTCTCTAAATTACGTGAACCTTTTGAAAATATTACCTTTTTAAATTTGTTAATCCTTTTCCATTTTGTACTTACTTTTCTAATTCATGAACTCTTTTTAAAAAAATCTTGTTTCATTCAAGTTGTTGATTTTTTTTGATTTTGTAATTTTCTTCAAATCCATGAAATATTTTGAATTCACATTTTTATTCAGTTCTTTTTTCTTCAAAAGTCAAGGTGTAGCCATTCAACGGATTAACCATCGACTGAAAGCAAACGAGGTCGCACCTAGCGAGCCATCGTGTCACGCGCTGGTGGGTCGTCCTATATGTGCGTGCTTGCTCCGGAACCCTTGGCTGACGCAGAAGGCATCGATTAAGACCTCTCTAATTGTTGCTAAAAAAGAAGATCTTCAATTGCATTCTACTACTTCCTCCGTCACGGTTTAAAAAATATGTTTAAATTTTTTCTAAGTGGTTTGGATGTGAGATGTGCTGAAAAATAACATTCACACTATGTATGTATATGAAAATAATACAACGCAGTACTAATTAGCTGCTAGAAGTAAATTTAATACGTACTAAACCTTATTTATTGTGAAAATACAAGTAAATTTAACCGTGTCTTCTAAAGTGTGACGGAGGAAGTAGTTCTTCCTCGAAACAACTCTCCATTATTTAACAGGGAGTGTCCAGTAAATAAATATATCGGTAATTAGTCATGAACTTTCTCAACAAAATCTTCATCTTGCGTGTCAAATTCCTGAACATGAGTCAGTAAGGCTACTCATAGTAACATAGATAGTAACATAACACATCCCAGTACAATTTTGGGATGTTAGTGTCCTCCTCCATCCTCCCTCCCGAGGCGTTACAACGGGCGCCCTCGGGAGGCAACCCTAGATCCGCCACCCCCTCCCCTCCTCCCCCTTCCATTGTCGCCGCTAGGGAGCACGCACGGACGAAGCCCATGTGTCGTCGATGGTGGCGGATCCCTTCGTCTACTTGCTTGAGGGGTGCAGCGCAAGCCAGCCCTTGTGGTCGGGATGCAGCGCTTGTTGCCGGGCGCGGCAACGCATCTGCGCTCTGTCGTGGGCCGGCGACGGGGGCGTGACGATGATGCGACGGGCGGCAAAATGGTGGTGCACGCCAGCTGGCGGTGACGGCGGAGACGACTTTGTGCGTCCGGATCCACCTTTAACGTTGTGGTGCGGCCGGCATGGGCCGTGGGCGGCTTCTCTCGCAATGGCCTGATGGTGTGGGGGCAGCACGACAACGATGGATGTGGGCGGTCCCCGTTCAATCGGGCCCTTAGGGCTGGACGGCGGCGCTCGGCGCGGGAGGGCCTCCCTAGTGAGCTACCTTAGTTGCGGCGACGGGTCGATTTGGTCTCTCTCGTCGGCAGGCACACGTTTATGGATGGCCACGCGAAGAATTGGGCCAGCTACCATGGTGGCGCGACACGAGGATTCTGCTCCTCTCCCTTTCCTCGTGCTCGGCGGAGAGCTCGTTTGAAGGGATGGGTGGCCTCGACACACCCATGTCACCTGTCGTCGGCATGGGTGTGCCGGTCTGGATTTGTCTGCTCCCCTCTTTCTCCCCCGTTCCTTGGCCGCGGGCAGGTTGGCGCAGCTCTACCAATGAAGCGTGTGCGGGTGGTTCTTTCGGTCGAGGGTCGTCGGATGATCCAAAGCGGGGGCCTTTTGTATAGGTCTTGGGGATGTCTGGTTGTAGGGTGGCGGCTCTGGTGATGGGAGGCGTGGCGTTTGTGGACGGAGCATGCGTCTCAGGTACATGCGGGCAACCATGGCATCGCGGGTGGTGTGGTTGCTGGTGGTTGACGGAGTTAGGGTGTGATGGTGTGGTGTGAGGATCGGGGTACACCACTTGCCGAGTTCTTTGACTGTCCGACGGTGGCGACGGCCGTTGACGTTGTTCCCTTCCCGAAGGCTCCGTCGCGGCGCTCCTCCTCGTGTCGTCTTGCTGCGGGTGAAAATCTGATCTTCGTGGATCGTGCGGTGGCGGCTATCCTTGGTCGTATCCTTCTTGGAGGCACCATTTTGGAGGCCGAGCTTAGTTGTTGTGTGATTCACCTCTCTATTGCTGTCGATTGGTGATGTGTCGGTGTCCGATACCTTTGTATCTTGCCTTGGGTTTGTGTTGTGTGCGTTTGTTTGGTCTGTGTGATGTATTCGATGATGGTTCTTTATAACATAAAGCTGAGGAAATCCTTTTTGATAATACAAATTTGCTTATGTGACGTCTAATTAATAAGGAAATAGGTGTTTAAAGTAAGATATTATGATATCATCATATAGCACTTGTAAGACAAGTTGAGTCTATAAACTAATAAATACAATAATATATTATATAAATGTAGTAACTTGGATTAGTGTCATATGCATGACACTGGTCTAAGTTACTCCTGAATATGATTAGCGTAAAAGTCGATTTTTTTAGCGGCGATTTGCCTGCCATATCGATCGATCCTTGCCCTGAAACCTTGGGCAGAGATCAACTGAGGAGCTGCAACCGTCTGTATGGTGCGTACTCCATCACGCCCGCACGCGCGCCGTATATCTAATCTACTACGCGGCTGCTCTGTACATACGTACGTGCGATCTGCAATTGGCTGCAGTAGATAGCAAGGATATGTACTTGCATGCACTGACACCCATGATTAATCGCCGTATATCATATGATTATGATTCTACATACATCAGATCCTGTCTGTCCGCAGCTACATCGTGTACGCATGCGCCGTAATGAGCTATCGGTACCTTGATCGCATCTACCGTACGCACAGACCGACCAGCCCACCGGGTAAGAAATGCAAGGCCCGTACAATTAAGCATGTGCATGTAATGTAACAGGCTGTATGGAGGTAATTATAGTTCACAACAGCCACATCCAACTATCCAAGGTTCTGGAAGAGCGGTGTAACGTGAGACTATCTCTCTAGTAGCTATCTGTTCCATACAGTCGCCACAGGATGGATGAACCGAGACGTCAACCTCAATATATCTTCCGGATCCCACGGGTTCCCACCCATCAATCGATCCCATATGATTTGACGTGCATGATTTGATGTTATAAATCTCTGATCACTCTCACTGGCCGGCAACTCCAAGAGTTGCAGACAGATTGAGCCTAAACTAAATGAAAAAAAGGCCAACCCCTTTTTGAAAGATCCAGCAGCCTGCAAGCATTCATTGATTTAGCAAAACAGAGCGGAAACAATGTTTGATCAAGTGATCATGTTGAAAGAAAATTGTGCCGCTACGGCGCCTAAGAAATGACAAAATCTCTATTTCCCAATTTGGTCCTCAAAGAGGTCCCTCATATCCTTGGTCCCAACCAAAAGCCCGAGAACCAAATTAGCTCGTATCTTGACTATAATATCAGCCACACTTGCTTCCTTCCCCTGAAAGTGGGGTCACTGCATTCTTGTCAGATTTCCCACGTGCTTAGTGTTGAGTATATTGATTAGGAAGAAAAATTATAAGATAGACTAGAATTTGTCCTACCTTGTCTTATACTCTAAGTTAATCATTGTACTTATGTATATATGCCCATGAGACGAGTTAGTTGTATAAAACCATCATATTTAGGGCTTCCTCTGCAGAAAATCACTTGGTACCTAATCATTTGCAAAATGCACGGCACATACAGTAAACTTTTTGCAAAAAGCAACGATCGCTCGTTTTGTAGCTCCTGAGGGCGTTTCCGACAGGTGGGAACCAAAATTGGCGACGTGGCGTAACGGCCTGGCACACGATGTTGGTAGGGCGTTTCCGACAAACCAATGCGGTAGGCGCAGTCTGAGTGTTCGATTGCACCAACTCTCTCTCTCTCTCTCTCTCTCTCTCTCTCTCTCTCTCTCTCTCTCTCTCTCTCTCTCTCTCTCTCTCTCTCTCTCTCTCTCTCTCTTTCTCCCTCCTTCGTGTTCCCACTCGTGGCGACGACCGACGGAGGCGTTGCTGATGCTAGGTGTGGCATTGATGGAGACCCGTCGGAGTTCTGTGGTAGCTCAAATCCATCTTAGCCGCGGCTTCCTCCGCAACGCTTGGCGGCAAACACATCATTTGAATCCGCGCCGACGCATGCGTTCGTCCGAGCGGTGAAGGAGATCCGACGGGCAGCCAGAAATGGGCATCCCCCTTCGGCGGTGTCTCGTAAGTAATGCATACCTTCTCCTTTTCTTCCCCGATTGGGATTCTAGGGTTAGGATTAGGTTTCCAGGTCTGGTGTTCTTGGGTTAGGGATGATGCTTTCTCTAAATATGAGTACATATATAATTGTGTACTGAATATGTGTTAACTCTATGGTAACTTTTGTCTGAATATGTCTCAATATTCAATAAATTGAAGTGTTAACTTATGTGCTAATTGAACTTTTGTCTAAATATTCAGTAAACTAAAGTGGTAACTTTACTGAAGCTTTGAGCTGAACTAGTTACTGGACATTTAACTACATTTTTAACTAACTATAAATTTTAAATTATTTGTTTACTAAATATTTGAGTGTAACTTTGATTGAAGTTTGAATGATGAAGTTTCGAAAGTCAGATTTCATTTCTTTGACAGAGATAACTTGGAAAGAAATTAAGTTTGTCAGACATAACTTTCTGGAATCTAGTTGCACTTGTAGAGCTAGAAGGCTATTCTTGTGGAGATTATAAGTATTATGTCAGAGATCCAAGTGTTGAGGTGTCAGGAATGGAAGAGTTAACAAATGATGAGAAGGTGGAGGAGATGCTCGATGAGCTAGGTTTTAAAGGAGAAAATGTGGTCAATATTACAGTAATTAGAAGTGATGCTCCAACACTAGCTAATTTGAATAGAGGTACTCTGTATGAAGAGCAGATTCCTTTGTCTGAAATAGGTGTGCCACTTGTGTATGATATAGATACATCTAGAGCTATTTTCCCTAGTCCAGTGAAGGCACAACTACAACCAGTCCAGGTCATGCGCACACATGATAGCATTGAACCAGAATTTGTAGTGGATAATTGTGAGGAGAGGCATGAGTATTTCATGGATATTCACCAAGAGCAAGAGCAGATAGAGCAAAGGATGGAGGATAATAGGAATAAACATACCGAGAAGCTCATAAGCAATAAGAAAAGAAAAGAGAAATACAAAGCAGCTAAAAGGAAACTTCCAGAGCCGCTTGCTGAAGATTCTAGTCATAGTGATGCTGACAGTGAGATTCTAGCAGATGAGGACATAATTGCTAGGCTAGAGGCAATGAAGAGGCATATAGGTGATCCACTAAACCATTTTTAAGGTGACACTGATGTTGAAGAGCTATATGAACCAGATGACGAGGAGGGAGTTGATGAAGTAACGCAGCACGAGGCAATAGTGAATGGCAGCATAGGAGGAAGCAGTACATGAGGCAGTCAAAGAAAGGGGCCAACAACCAGATCTCATGCAAGTTTAGATCAAATTATAGAAGTGGACTGGTACCCTTCCTCTGATGAGGAGAGCAACCGAGGTGGGTTAAGCCAAGAAGACAATGATGGGGCTCAGCCAACAGTTTTTAAGATTCCAGGTGGTAGGAAGAGTAGGGCAAAGAAGAAGAAACCAAGGCTTTGGTATGATGAGAAGAGGGAGAACCCACAAGATCAATTTGTGAAGAAACTTTGTTTCCTAGATGTGAACCAATTAAGGAGGGCACTTCTAACATTCCACACCTCACAAAACAAAAACCATTCCTTTCATAGGAACTGTTCTGATAGGGTAATTGCATTTTGCACTAGTGAAGATTGTCCTTTTTTCATTGCAGCCTCTCAGATTGCACATGAGAAGACATTTTGTATAAAGAAAATGAACTTGTACCACAATTGTGCTGCAGTAGGAGAGAGCATCAAAGTAACTGCCAAGTGGTTGGCACATGAGTGTGAGCAACAGTTGATGACATACATTAACACACGAGTCCACTCCATAGTTGAGAATTTGAAGCACAAACATGGCATAGAAGTGCCCATTCACATGGCCTATAGAGCAAGGAAAGTAGCTAAGAGTGTGGTCCAAGGAGATCAAAAGGCATAGTACACAAGGCTAAGGGACTAACTCCAAGCTGTACTGGATACCAATCCAGGAAGTAGATGCATTGTTACAACAAAGCATTTGAAGGCACATCCTAGCAAGAATCCTAGATGCTTGCAAAGAGGATTTCTTAAATGGTTACAGACCTTTCATAGGTACTTATGTGCTAATTGCTACTAATAAACTATTTATGTAAATGTGCATTCCTTTCTTTCTAATGTGCTATGTGTTGTTGTAGGTGTTGATGGGTGTTTTATAAAGATGACCACAGGACAACAAATCTTGGCTGCAACTCGAAGAGATGGTAATAACAACATTTTTTAATTGCATTTGCAATTGTTGACAAAGAAATATTGCAAGCTGGTCCTAGTTTTTAAAACAACTCAAGTATGCCACCGATGGTGAGTGTGGGAAGTATGGCTACTACACTATCATATCTGATAGATAAAAGGTAACACCAAAATCTTATGCTCTACAATGAAAATGCTTATTTGTGTCAAAAAGTGCCTTGTTAGTTAAAATTTAGTTGTTTGAAATAGGTTCTTCTTAAAACCATAAATCAAATATTTCCAAACTGCCCACAAAGATTTTGCCTTAGAAATATTTATCAGAACTTTCAAACTGTTAGCTTTAGAGGTGAAGAGTTAAATACATGGATCAGGCTAGCTATTCATATACTGAGCATGGATATGATGTAGCAATGGATGACATGAAAAGGGAGTGTGAGGAAGCTTGGAAATGGCTTAGTAAGATTCCAAAACATACATGGGATAGACATGCCATGGACAAAAAATGTAAAACTCACTTTGTTGTCAACAATACGAGTGAAGTATTTAGCAACATGATACTTGATGTTAGAGGCAAGCCAATTAAAACTATGGTTTATGGGACCAAAACTAAGTTGCTAGTTAAGTTCAATGACAATAGGACAAATACTGAGACAGGCAAGTGGCAGATATGCCCAACATATGCTGAAAAACTAGAAGAAGCACAATATCATTATAGATATTGTCAATCTATCAAAGCTGGACCTGATCTATACCAAGTTACAAGTGGTGAAAGTGCATATGCAATAAATTTGCAAGCACACACATGTGGTTTTAGGAAATGGGACATGCCACGGGTTCCTTACAATCATTCAATTTCTGCAATTAACAAGGCAAAATTACACTCACAAGATTTTGTCCAAGATTTCTTCAAGAAACCCATGTACCAAGCATCCTACAGTGCAATAGTTTACCATGTGTGTGGGCCTGATCTATGGCCAAAGAGTGGTACCCCTCACATAGAGCTACCAGTTTTCAAAGAAAAGCCAGGAAAGAAACAAACTAATAGGAGGAAGAGTAAGTTTGAGAAGTCAACTCCTAAAGATATTTCTAAGATGGGCACAATCACTTGTAGCAATTGCAACCTCACTCGGCATAGGTACACTAGCTGCCACAAGACTCTTAAGCCACCTTTGGCAATGAAAAGGAACCAACATGAAGTAACTTTGTCACTTTTTGTAAAAAAAATTATGCAAAATTCCAATATTTTAATCTATCTATGTTGTAATTCCAAGAAAATAGAAGAGTTGATGCATCAAGGGCACCAACTAGAGCTACACCAGCAGTAGAAAGGACAGCTCCATCAACTCCTCCTGCACATAGGGCACCAACTAGAGCTACAACAGCAGCAAGCAGAGCTCCATCAGCTCCTCCTGCACAGAGGGCACCAACTAAAGCTACAACAACAACAAGCAGAGCTCCATCAGCTCCTCTTGCACAAAGGGCACCAACTAGAGCTACAATAACAGCAAGCAAAGCTCCATAAGCTATCCTGCTCCAAGGGTACAAAAAAGAGGTACAACAACAACAAGGACAACTCCATCAGCTCCTCCTGCTCCAAGGGCACCAACTAAATCTCCATCAGCTCCTCCTACATCCAGGAGAGCTCCCAGGGCAGCTACTACTGGTGCACCTTGTGCTCGGCCCAGTTCCTCTACTTCTGTTGGGCCAAGTACCTATATTATTGCAGCAGCTGCTAGGAAAAACTTCTTGCCTCCAAAACTTGCAGGTAATGGAAGAGTCGGAAAACCATCTTTTAAGATGGTTGAGTCGTTCAATTGTTCTAAGGGAAGAATGTAAGTTTATGGGGATCTGGTGATGGTCAAAACATTAGTAAGTATGTTGCCTATGTTGGCACAATACTGTTTGGCCCTGGTATGTTGCCTATGTTGGCTATCTAAGACTTTGTTGTAAGTTACCTAAGTATGTTGTGTTGAAGAGTTTGATGCATGAGTGATGGTTGTTATGATGATTCGTTATCTATTGTTGATGATGATGGTTGTTATAATGATTGCTTCTCTATTATTGATGATGATGGTTGTTCTAATTTCTCATTCCTCACACGACATTCCTCACAAAACCTAAAATGCAAAAACCATTCCTCACACAACATTAATCACAAACCATAACATAAATGGAATAACACATCAAAGTGACCATAATTGACACGACTTAACACATCAAATAGTTCAAGGACATAATATAGTACTTAAGCTGTCATCAAACAACTTAGGTCACACTTTACAAGCCATAGTTCAAGGACATAATATAAACTTAGTACTTAGGATTCATAGGGTACACACTACAGTCCATGGAGTACACAAGATAATGACCAACAAGGTAAGAACCTCTAATTATTCTTCATCACAAATACCCCTTATCTCCTTGAGCCTTCTCTTGTGGTTTTCACCAACTTTCTTCATGTCTACAATGGAGCACTCATGAGTATTATTATATCTGACCAACTTCTAATTATCTTTCATCAGCTTAGCAATGATGCAATCTAGGTTACTCTTCTCAATGCACAACTTCTCCTTCTCTTTCTTCAAGTCAGCAAAGTAAAACTTCAAAGTCCTACTATCAGACCTCATCTTTTCCTTCTCTTTAAGATGACTGAACTTCAAATTCCTGATGACATTGCCTTGAGCAACATGAATCGAAAGTGCGTTATATCGACTAGAGGGGGGGGGGGGTGAATAGGCGATTTTTATAAATTCGTCACCGAGGAAATTCCTTGTGAGGAAAGTCCTCAGTCACGAACTACGTGCAGTGAAATAAGTACTCAGGAAAGTGTGCAAAACAAAAATAGCATAGTCTTCAAAGTGAAATGAAACATTTGGTTTGCACAAGTACCGTGATCAGGATAGGCAAGTGAAGAACAAGTTAAGTGAATAATTTGGGGTGAGGAATTTGAGAAAGTCTTCAGTCAAATTCTTCAAACAGTACCGATCAAAGTCATCAACATACAACTGAGGAAATGAAAGGGTTGAGAAGTTAGAACGAGGTGCTCGATGAAGAGAATGGTTTGATGACCCAGTTCCAACTGTTGTGACAGTCGTATGTCTGGTTTGGAGTGGCTTGGTATTTAAACCAAAGGACACATACTCCAAGGACACATAGTCCTTACCGTATTCTCCTTGAGCTAAGGACACACAGTCCTCGCCCAACACTCGTGGTAAGTCCTTAGGGCAGACTTCCAAACCCTCACAAACTTGGTCACCCGGTGATCTACAATTCACTGTTGGATGCTCTAGACCATGACGCCTAACCTTCTGGAGGATGCACAATCCTCAAAGGTAAAAATCATCGGTTCCACACATGAACAATCTCTTCAGTGATGCTCAGTCACTTTGGGTGTTTTGGGTGTTTGGGGTTATTCCTCATTGATTATTTTTTCTCAAAGTTTTCGAAGAATGGGTTTCTCTCAAGTGGCAAGTGTGAGTTTCTCTCGTGGAGCAGTCAACCAACTAGTGGTTATGGGTGGCGACTATTTATAGCCGGGGAGCAATCCCAACATGATTTGATATAAATGCCTTGATGATATGACCGTTATGTGGATAAGGTTAGGGACAACTGGTGCGGGGCGTAGCAATAGTTGGAACGTTTCAACTTTGGAAGTCCTCATGTCACTCATGTTCCTCAGTGGTAGGTAATTCGCACTCGTGAAAACCTAACTCCTCAGTTAGAGCAAATTCCTGAGAGACCAAAAGATCTTCGTATCTGTTCATTGAAGAATTTGACTAAGCTGTACAAGATTTCCAAAGGCTTAACTCGAAGGATTGGGTAGGTGTAGGCTTTGAGATGAGCATCAGTTGGAAACTTTTCCTTAGTTTTACCTCGACCCCCTTTAACAGTACGGCGGTCCTGTGACACAAAATACAGGAAATAAAACTATGAAAACAAAAGTCTTCACCCTTCAAATTCCTCGCATCAATTTCTTCACGAACACACCAATTTCCTTACTTTCAAAGTCTTCAAGGAATTACCAAAGTCTTCAGTCGAAGATATACATTTTTAGGGGTCGATATTTTTTGAATAAATCAAACTCCTCAGCGACTTATAGAGCCTGTGTACACTCACAAAAACATTAGCCTCTTAACCTACAAGTCTTCAGTACACAAAAATCACTAAGGGGCACTAGATGCACTTACATGAATGAACTTCAACTGGTCAACAACAACCTTCAATTTAGTGATCTCAGCATCCTTTACAACCAGTTGTTCATTTAGATTTACTCCATTGCTCTTATCCACATGGATAGTATTGTTATCCTCACCAATGTTGGTATGTGGATGCGGAAGCTTATCCTGGAAATCCAGTAGGCTGTTCACATCTTCAACAAGCTTCTCATAAGTCACCTGCAACTCATTTTTCAGTTCTGTCAAATTGTGGACAGTAGCTGAATGTTCCAGGCACGCAATCCTATTGCAATGTTGGCCTCCTCATACATAAGCCAGAGTTTGTGAAGAGCATTATGCAGATGATCTAGCCACTCCTCATCTAGCCATTACCGTACTCCATAATTACCATCTCCCTGCATTAAATATTCACATAAATATTCAGTTCTTTTCAAAATTAACAGTTAAATTAAAGATTCAGATAACTGTTTACTGAAAGGTTGAGATGATAGTTAAATATTGAGATAACAGTTACATATTCAGTTCATTTAACAGTTAAATTAACCATTGAGTTAAATATTCAGTGCAATTGCTAGTTAAGGGTTAAATCAAAGGTATAGTTAACAGAAAAAACCAGAACATGAACTATAAACAGTGATTATGAACATTGAAAGTGCCTAGTTAACCGTAGAACAAATTGTAAATACTGGAAAGAAGAGCTACAACTGAAAAACAACATTACAAATTTGCAACTTACTTCAATGCCACAAGAAATGCACCTACTCCCAATGCTAATCCCTTCGAATGCAACATACTTCTTCCTTGGTTTGCCATGCTCGCACATCACCTTATCATCATCACCTGAGAAGTTTGGGTCATCTATGGTAGCTCGGATCTGGTCCAAAACGAAAGAACGAGTTCAAATGGACCAAAAGTACCACAAACCCTAAATCCCAAATGCCAAGATCGAAACCCTAAATTTGCGAGAACCGAGTGCACTGACTGACACAGGGGAGTCAAAGGAGGATATGTACTGCATCGTCGATGACTCGCTGCTATCGCTGTCATCCCACAACACCATAGGCGCTAGGTGGCGGCGAGAAGAGCAGGGAGGAAAGGAGTAGGAGGGAACTCGCAATCACTAGAGAGAAGAGAGATTGCGGGGGTCGAGTTGGTCTGTGTGTCCGACGCGAGCCGACCGCGTCGGTTTGTTGGAGATGCCCTAACGGCGCCGTCTGCTAGGCTGGTACACAACGTCATTAATTTTGGGTCCCACTTGTCGGAAAAACCCTCAAGAGCTGCAAAATGAGTGATTAGTTCTTTTTTCCAAAAAGTTTACTGAATATGTGGTACGTTTTGCAAATGATTTGGGACAACATGGTTTTCTGAAGAGGAAACCCGAAATGTGGTGGTTTAATGCAATGTGCTCCCATGAGGCTCAGGTAATACAACAACTATTCCACCAATCCCTCTACTACCTTCTACATGGTATCTGCCGCAAGTTCCTAGACCTACCGAGCGTCCGCCGCTTCCTCCCTGTGCATCGCCCCCGGGGCGGTCGGCCTCCATGATCGCCGTCGGGGGCGACGCAACCCGTACCCACGGTTCGTCCACCGGTCATGTTGATCGGCTGCCGTAGCGAGTCTTTTTCCTAATCTCCTGATCCGGGTTTTTTCTCTCTTCGGTCGATCATTTTGATCGGCATTCTTCTTCTTGGGTTTCCGATCTAAGATCAGATTGCATCGCCCCCCGTCGTCGTCGACACTTGCGCGCCTCTACTTTGACCACGACATGATCCCGACCGATTCTTCGACCCGATGGCCTTGCACACCATATCGTCCCATCACAACCGTTATCCACGCGACTGCCCGCCCGTCACCGCCAACGGCGCGACCCCATCCACTTCTATGATGTGGCGGACTCACGCGACACGACGACACGTCCCAACCGTCGTTCGCGTGTCCGCTAGTCCGCTGCCCTAAGCCGGCCGTCGCTACTAATGGCGCGACTGAAAGGACCACGATGTCGCCTAGAGGGGGGGTGAATAGGCGTTTTAAAAACTTCTACGGATTTGGCTTTATCCTAATGCGGAAATAAACTAAGAGGATACTTTTGAAGCACAAATCCTAAATATACTAGGCTCAACTACATGCACCAACAACTTGTTCTACTAAGAAGAGCAAAACAAGATTACTCACAAGCACAAGTAAGTTACACAAACTTACTTGAGCAATATCACAAGATATGTAAGTGTATGACACAAGTTAGTAATTCACACTAAACACAAGATATATCAATAGCAGCAGGTGTGAATTGCGAGATATAAAGTGTAGCCCTAAATGATTAATCTTTATAGGGAAATATCCAACACAATACAATGAGGACAACAATATGTGGTGAATGTACGCTCAAGTAACCAAAGTAAACTACAAGTATGAGTTAGGGTTAGGGATAACCGAAGTCACATACACGAGGATGTATCCCGATGTTCACTTCCTTGGAGGGAAGCTAGTCACCATTAGAGAGGTGGATGTTACCACGAAGGCACACCAATGCCACGAAGGCTCGCCCTATTCTTCTTGAGATATCACCATGAAGGCGATTCCCAACCACTAGTGGTAGACCTTGAGGCAGCCTCCAAACCTTCAACAACTTTTTGGGGGACAAATGACAAGTTGATTCCTCACCGAAGCACCGCTACCGCCTAGGAGTCTCCAACCTCCAAGAGTAACAAGATCAAAGGGGAAATACTCAAGACTTGCTCAAACCACAAATTGCTTTGGTCAAAAGAGAAAGAGGAGTGAATGTATGCTTGGATGAAATCTCTCTCAAGAACTCTCAGAAATCTCGTCGACATTTACCACAAGAATGCTCAAATCCCTATCTCTCTCAAATCCCACCAAAAGCAAGTAATGCTATGGAGGGGTGGATTATGAGAGGAACAATGGAGGAGGTCAACAAATAAACCCTAGATCCATGGGATAGTTTTCCCCCAAATGGATTGGAGTTTTGAGGCTTGGGGAAGAGGAGAGAGCTCAAACCAATGGGGAAACCTTAGATCCAAAAGCCCTTGCTCATTGGGGGAAGAAAGGTACCTTATATAGTGCCCCACCAAATCTGCCCGTTATGCATAGGAAAATGTAGCCCAGAACTTCTAGGCTTCCAGGAACTTCTGGGCTCCCTATTGAGGCAGACAATGTAAAATTTCTGGTTAGCCCGGAACTTGCCCCGGAACCTGCCCAGAACTTATGGCCACCAGAACTTCCGGGCTCCCTTTGGGACAGATTTTCGCAAACGTTCTGTTTAGCCGAGAACTTTTCCCGGAACCTTCCCGGAACTTCCGCCCCCCCCCCAATAAACAACCAACATACCAATAGTAAAACATGCGTAACTTTTCCATACGAACTCCGATTTTGATGATCTTGGGCTCGTTTTGTAGCTATTGAAATGCTTCAGGTACTCGCATAGAGAACCATCTAATATCAAATAAAATGGGTGATGCAATCAATGCAAAGGTTTGAGTATAGAATTTGGGGAACCCTTTCTGGCTAATGGTTTGACTTTGTGATTTATGATAGGAGTGGAATTATTTATAGAAGATGTTGACCTGAGCAAGTCCATTACGAAACCCTTTGATCCACTGTTAATAGTGCGGGATCCCTAAAACTCGAGAACCATAAAAGAGCCACACTACATATCTATCAATAATCCATTCTTGAGTGTATATGTTTATTCGGTGATCATCACTTCACACCACTAACGTCAAAGGAACTAATAACTTTGAGTCGAGCCTTTCACTTGAGATTGATGTTATTGTTTCTTCATGTCTCAAGCTAAAGACAAGACATTGATGAAGTCTTCAAGTATCTCTCACATACACAATGTGAAGGCCTTGCTTTGTATTCATCTTCACTTGTCCATCATGTGAACATCCACAAGCTTCAAGCATGTAATCCTTAGGGATGGTTATCTTGAACTTGCCCTTGTCAAGCATGACCATGAACACTTGATGTCATCCTCTCATGGACACTTGGAATCTCTCTCTTGATGCGAGCCCATGAGAATTACCTAACCCTCATAGACATAGACAACACATAGTATGAGTTAGTACACAAAGTGCAATTGACAATTACTTACCATACCACAAGATCCCATGTGGTACATAATTTGCGCTTGTGTGATGACCAACTTTGAGTGAACTCTTTGATCTTCATCTTGGTCAACATTTATCTTTGATCCATGATTAATTTTGATGTCTTGAAGGCCCTATTGATTTCTTGTTATGCTTCATTGCTTTAAGAAATGATTACCAATATCTTAATTCACCATGACCATACCAAGTTTCTCCATGAATCTCATATTGGCTATAACTTGCTTGTCTTCATGATACAACATAGTTTCTTGAGACGCACAATGAGTTCTTCACCTGGATTACTTGCTTCAAGACATAATCATCCATGACTCAACATATGAGCTCATCATGATACTATTTTAACACATATGTAGAATTCTTATCTTTAATTATTCTGTCAGGATCTTGATCCATCATGGTTCAAACCATAATCTAAAGCATGAGAATGTCTGAGATCCTCAATGAAATCCACATGGATCACATCTTTTTCATCACATGGAATTCATCTTGATCGTATCATATTTGATTCAATCATTGAGATAATCCTTGATGCATGCACAACAATATGTATATGACATTCATTTATGATTCATTCGAGATCCTTCTTGCATATTCATGGAATAAACATACTTCAATTCATCCAATAGTTTTCATGTATTGCAAATAGAACATTCCTTCAAATGTATAACTCAATGCAAACATTAGTCCATTAGGATTGTCATCAATTACTAAAACCACACATGGGAACTACATGCACTTTCAGCGACCCCGACCACTTTTGCGACCTTGTGGCCTCGCGCGACACGACAATCCATCCCGACCGTTGTTTGCGCGTGTGTCCGACCGTTGCTCCGTGTCGGTTATCATCGCCCGCGTCCAATCAGGATCCTGCATCACCTACCGTCTCCGCCGCCATTCGCTGTCTGCCTTAGGCTCGCTGTCTGCCTGGCTCGGGCGGCCTTGTCGGTTCGAGCTTTTGTGGCTCGGGTTTGTGGTGTCCCTTGTCGGCTGCCTCGAGCTTTTGTGCTTGGGTGCCCACTGCCTCGGGCACACCATTCCCTGCTAGCCGCCGACCCCTTGGTCTACTCGACCACCCCGGTTCACTGTCCACGACTCTGTCCTCATCACTAAGAAGCGCCTCGACCTCGCGTGCGACCGGATTGATCACCCTTCCGCCGCGAGCGACTCCATCCGGGTCATGTGATTGACCTGATTAGTTGAGTGCATGCGCCTCCGCAGGTCCTGTGAAGGTTGTCCCCGAGTACAGCGCGCCCCTCCACCAATCAAGCAACGGGCCGCCACTGCGTCACCCCATTGGGACGGAACACCCCTGTCGAGTGGTTCTCCCCGTGGTTGCCCTGCCCCGCAAGCGACCGCTACACCGCCCCTTCGGGCTGTAGCACCGCGGCACACGGTCCCTACTGTCGCCCGAGGCTGTTCCCATGTGTACGCTAACCCGTGCACCGCCGCTGTGTTGCCTCTTCAAGTCACAGCGTCACAGCACGTGGTCTATACTGCTGCCCCGAGTTCTTCCTGTCGTTGCCCCGGCCTGTGTGCTAAGGCTTCATTGCCCCTTTGGGCCATAGTGCTATGGCGCGTGGTCCACTCCGCCATCCCCGCATGTTAACTTCCTGTGGTATGCACCACATCGTCTCCCTCACTGTGGGAACGCCATAGTCCAGCTGGCCTTCATCATGTTGTCGGGTTCTTCCTCGCCTACTTCGAGCATCCCCGCCGCGCTCCTAACTAGCCACTGCACCTCAGTCAGGCTACCGCCGCCGCTCTTGTTCGGCTCCGCTACAGCTCGGTCACCCAAGCCGCAGTGCCCGTCCACCCCTTCATCTCCGTCAAGTACCATCTCATCGCCAATGTCGTGTCGTCTTCCCTGAGCACTTCAGCTACTTCGAGCACCGGGGGCGACATCGGCCCCTTGTCGGTTTGCGCCGCAACCGTCGTCGAGTCCTTCTCTCCTAGCCTCCTCGACATGGC
Organism: Hordeum vulgare subsp. vulgare; assembly: GCF_904849725.1. Classification (NCBI taxonomy): domain Eukaryota; kingdom Viridiplantae; phylum Streptophyta; class Magnoliopsida; order Poales; family Poaceae; genus Hordeum; species Hordeum vulgare. The sequence goes on from NC_058519.1 coordinate 379,738,686, forward strand.
ATACCAGTTTGTGTAGGTGCTGGAAACACTGACGTGTGCCTTCGTCCCCGATGTGCTCCTAGGTCTGGCAAGCCTGGAGCGACGCATCGCCAACATCGACTTCGTCAGTCTATGGATGACCTGGTGCTGGCAACACCGATGCATGCCTTCATCCACGACGCGTCCCCGGTCTTGGCAAACCTAGTGTGACGCATCTCAACTACTTCTTCTTCCCGACGAACCACTACTTCGACACCACTGCGCCCATCACTAACTCGGCTCCTCCTTGCGCCCGGGCTCCGCGAAGACTTCCTTGAGACCGGCTACCCTGGCTCGACATCGACCACGACGTTCTTCACATGGCTACCTCGACCATGGCTACACCACCCTACTCTCTTGGCTACCTCGACATCGGCAGAAACGGTTACCGCCTTGCTTGAGCATCCTAGTTGGTTTCCACTCTGGCCACAACTTTCGCAATGCATCAAGCATTACGACTACGGGGGGGGGGGGGGGGGGGGGTGACCGTCGGCTTACCTTCAGATTCTTCTACATTCTCACCGTTTGCGTTGCTACTGTTGTGACTACGGGGGGATGTTGAGTATATTGATTAGTTAGGAAATATGAGATAGACTAGGATTTGTCCTACCGTGTCTTGTACTCTAAGTTGATCATTGTACTCCTATATATATGCCCATGAGGCTCAAGCAATACAACAACTATTTCACCAATCCCTCTATTACCTTCTACAATCAGCATGATGGTTGACCTGATGGCATTTACCGAAAAAGGGTTCCCTCCCGCTTTATATTATAAAGCAACCATCATCGAATACATCCAAGAGACCGAACAACGCACACAACCAAGCAAGATACAAAGATGCGAGACACCAACACACCACCCCACTGAGACCAATTGAGACGTGAATCACACACAACGAAGCCAGGCCTCCAAAGTGATGCCTCTAAGAAGGGGTACGCCCAAGGATAGCTGCCACCGCTTGATCCTCGAAGATCAGGTTTTCACCCGGAGCAAGACGACATGAGGGGGAGCGTCGCGATGGAGCCTTCAAGAAGGGTACGACGTCAACGGGCACCGCCACCATTGGTCAGTCAAAGGACTGGGCAAGTGGTGTACCCCGATGCTCACACACCACCATTGCACCCTAACTCCGTCAACCACCTGCAACCACGCCACTCGCGAGGCCATGGTTGCCCACCCACACCTGAGACGCACGCTCCGCCCACAAACGCAGCGCCTCTCTCCGCTAGGGCCGCCGCCTTGCAACCAGACAACCCCGTTACCTACATAAAGGCCCCGGCTTTGGACCAACTGACGGCCCTCGACCGACAGATCCACCCATAGACGCTCCGCTGGGAGAACTGCACAGCCCGCCCATGGCTGAGGAACAAGGGAGAAAAGGGAGAAGACGAATCCAGACCGACACACCCCTTGCCGGTGATAGGTGATGCGACCACATCGAGGCCACCTATCCCTCCAACCGAGCTCCCCGTAGAATACACTACTATGGAGCCGGCATAGCTCTCCGCAAGGCCATCTGCAAACGCTCGCCCGTCAACAAGGGAAACCAATTCGACCCACCGCCGCATCCAAGGTAGCTCACCTGGGAGGTCTTTCCGCACCGAGCGCCGCTGTCTAGACGTAAGGGCCCTACTAGACGAGGGCCGCCCACCTTCACCGCTGCCACGCCGCCCCCTCACCACTACAACATAGCGAGAAGGCCGCCCGCAACCCGCAGTGACAGGGGCGGACCCATACGTGCCGTGCCGTCACCACCCGCTGGCTTGTAGCACCCCGACTGTAGCGCCGCCACCCCCCAGTAGAGCCCGGGTAGGATTTGGCCACCGCAACCAAGGGCGCCCACTCCCAGCGCTGCGTGTCGACCAGATCTAGACGTCGTCACCACGCCTTCCCCCGCTAGCACGCACGCACGCACCAGCTTGCCCCCTATCATGCGCCATCCCACATCGCCACCGCACCTTAACGCTGATGCCCACTGCGTCGCTGCGCCTGATGCTGAGCACCGTGTCCCCGACCAACCACCGTAACCCACGTCGAGGACGCCGCACGGGGTGATGAAAGAGCCCTGACGCCGCCGGCGACGACCAAGCTTCGCCCGACCGCGGCCTCGGGCGACATCGAGGGAGGAGGAGAGTAGGGAGGTAGAGAGGCCTGTCGGCGATGGCTAGGTTTCCCTCATAGTCGCGTGCGGGGCGACGCCAGAGGGAGAGGAGCCAAAGGCCGGTGAGGGCTTCACTTGATGGCCTTTCTATCTTACCATGGCGTCATGTGGAGGATTATGTCGTGGACTCTAGCAGTGGAGCTCATCGCAGCCGACCGGGAGCATTGATTCAGCGCACCCATCCGGTCAACCACGCGATTGAGCCACTGGTTGTTAAAGCAACGCCAATGGGGCTACCCATTTCGTCCGCCGCCATCCGTTTGGGGTTGCGTGGACAAAACGGATGGCCTAACGCGCCGACCCATTGCCATAACGCGTCTGCGCCAATCCTTTTCCGGCCCAAATTTAGGACTGAAATGCGTCGGCGCGGATGCGCGCTCGCCCTCTCAGCATTCGCACCAACAACCCCCGATCAACAATATTAATGATGGCCGCCCTCCTCGGGCCCACTCGTCAGCGGCCGCGGTCGGCATTTTTTAATCCGCTTGTGCGGTTGGTTCCGCCTCATCTGTTTCCAGAACCCACCCGTCCCCATCTCGAGCACTGGCAGACGGAGCACCTACAGACGGAGCATGCCGAAGGCCTTCGGCTTATGGAGCTGGAGAAGGAGGCGGAGGAGGAACGACGGGAGATGGACCAGGAGGAGCGCGTCTGTGCTGCTGCGCTGCCACCGTCATCAGCGCAGCCTGCGTCGGCGGGACACACGACGGAGGCGCATGCAGTTGTGCTATGAAACACGACGTTTCCCTGGGCCGGCCCCACGCCTACGCTGGTCGACCTCACCGGCCCCACGACGACAATGACGACTCCTAGGGCTGCCTCCTAGTTTAGGTTTTTTTATGTTTAATTAATATAATGCGGACACATGGACTCTCACTGGTCTTCGTGGCCGACTTTTAATGTTAATTATGCTTGTTTATTATTTTCGTAAATACGTTATTTTATTTTTCGCACACCGGTAAAAATGGACCGGGCTAACGTTGGACGCATGCGCCGACCCAAACGCCGAAGCGGACGTTGGTATCCGTTCGGCCGACCCAAACGCTGAAGTGGACGTTGGTGTCCGCTGGACCGACCCAAACGAACAAAAAACGGACAAAATGGCCGTCCGTTTGGGTCGACCGGTTGGAGTTACTCTTAGTGTCACCCTCTAATAGTTGTACATACTTCTTTCGTCTTATATTGCAGTGCGTGTGTGTTTTCTAAATTTAAGTTTAATCATAAATTTAATCTACGAGCAAAATTCATATCATTAAATTTGTATTCGAAAGAGGTTTTTAATGGTATAATTTTTTGCTTCCGTTACAGTCGTTCGGGTTGGTTAAATTTATGATTAAAGTTAAATCTTAAAAAGTGTTGGCGTATTACATTATGAAATGAAGGAACTAGTACTAAATTAAGTACTACTACTACATTAGGAGTGTGTTACTACTACTACTGTAAATACTTTTCGATGGAGATGATTTTGTTTTACGCGTCAACCCTATGGAGATGATTACATGGGAATGATCAGCTAATGACAGAGGGAGTAGTTAATATAGGCCGGTGGTTAAATTGGAAAGCTTTTTTGCTCCTCCTCCAATCGCAGAGGTTACTTCCAGCAGCGGCTACCCACCCACTGGCACATTGCACGTCGCATCGCATCTCTCCAATAGACGGTTAGTTGGAAACGAAAGGAATAACTTAACCACTCCTGATTAGTGTTTGTCGGCTCCAGATAATAAAGTACCGCCGGAAGAGTACCGTTTGTTTAATCATTGGGTCGGGCATGCATATTCAACTCAAAATGTTTTCAAATTCCAAATTAATACGCATATGTGCATGTTGTGAATTGTAATTAAGCACTACAGTGCATAACAACAGTAGCATAGACAAATTAAGAAAGGAAATATGAGCTACTTGGAGGCCGCTCGCTACGGAAATATGTATGAATTCTAGATGCATAATCTACGTACGCGACCGACAGCACAATTTACACCAGTGTGGTAAGATAGCTAGGGCCTAGGAACATGCATGCACATATAAATATATATATATGTACGTGGCCGTATATAGTTAAGGATGTTAATTCCCTGACACAGTGCGTACTTGCATTACCTTACCGCCACTTGTTATCACCCTTCATTTCGGACATCAATAAGTGGGGCCAGCCGCATGCAAAATCCTTGTACGTACGACTTACGTACACCCTCTCTTTCTCTCTGTTCTATTTGATCTTTACGTGGACAAATTAACCGTGAAAAGAGAGCTAAGAAAATGCAAGAAGCAGCTGTAATTATTTCATCAATGAAGGCAGTACTTGCTGTCATCAAACTGAAGTACGAATGCTATTTTCATTAATCGCTGAAGGGAGAATCAATATATGTATTACATTACATGGGTTGGAAGGAAGAAAGTAAGTTCAGGTACTACCAGAAAATCCTTACACATTTCGTATGCAAGTATCATGCATGCAACCTAAGCAATTTTGCTCAGGTGACATACATGATAATTTGACAACATATAGAGTGGCAACACCACCACCAGATCAACTATTTCTGCCTTGTGAAATCGGATCGTGAATTAGACACCAAAAGAGACCAGAAACTCATCGAGAAGGCACACCCTAGCCTCCAGAGTTCATCCGGAGTAGGGATTGGCAAGGAGAAGAGGTTCATCTTCCTCACCGCGCTCAAGGGGGCTTAAACATCATCACAACTCTCATCATCATCACCATTGCCATCGTCATCATCATCCACGTCCTCACCATTTGCAGGATCGAAAGTATGTCTAGCGGGGGATGATTAGACTACTTCACAAGATAAAAACTTAGCCTTTTCCCAATTTTAGTTGTGGGCCAGTTTTAGCAATTATGACTAGTCAAGTTCACCCTACACATGCATATCTAAGAGTATAGCAGCGGAAAGTAATAACATACAAATGTAATGTAGAGGGTAAGGTAGGGAGATAAAACGCAAAGGTTGACACGATGATTTTTGGCGTGGTTCCGATAGGTGGTGCTATCGTACGTCCACGTTAGTGGAGACTTCAGCCCACGGAGGGTAACGGTTGCGAGAGTCCACGGAGGGCTCCACCAACAAGGGTTCCACGAAGAAGAGGTCTTGTCTATTCCACCATGGCTTCCGTCCACACATGACTGGCCTTACTCATGGTAGCTCTTCACGAAGTAGGTGATCTCCTTGCCCTTATAAACTTCTTGGTTCAACTCCACAACATGAAGTAGGAGGCTCCCAAGCGACGCCTAACCAATCTAGGAGGCACCACCCTCCAAAAGGTAATAGATGCGGTAGAATGATGATCTCCTTTCTCTTGTGCTTCAAAAGATAGTCTCCTCAACACTCAATCACTCTCTCACAAATTCGGCATGGGTAGGAGAGATTGATCTTGCGGAAATCAACTTGGGAAGGCTAGAGATCAAGTTTCAAATGGTTGGACTGGAATATCTTGATCTCCACACATGATTAGGTGGCTCTCTCTCAGAAAAATGGATCTCGCAAGTGGGTGTGTGTGTTCTGAGTGTTTCCTCTCCGAATGATAGGAGGTCGATCGGTATATATAGGCATCTCCTAAAATCCAAATGTTACAACATTATTGCCCAAATCGGTGACACCAAAAGGATTCTCGATGGTACAAAGTTGCACTAAATGTGGAAACTTATGAATTCTCGGTGAGACCGATATATGAATCTTGGTGGTACCGATACAATGACCTAGACCAGTTTCCAAATATTGATGAGACCGATTCCAATCTCGGAAATTCCGATTCTTGGAATTTTCTCAACAGAAAGTTGGTCACTGAATCTCGGTGCCACCAATATGAAAGTTGGTGGTACCAAGAGATTAGGGTTTGGCTAAGCATGTGTCTGGTGGAAAATCGCCAAGCCCGAGTGGGAAATATTGGTGGCACCGATTTTGCTGGTTTTGCTTTGGACAGAGATATTTTATGGGAGAACAACTGAGTATTTTTGGTGGCTACTCATACGTCTCCAACGTATCTATAACTTTTCATGGTTTCATGCTATTATCTTGTCAAACTTTGGATGTTTTGTATGCCTTTTATATCTTTTTTGAGACTAACCTATTAACTCAGTGCCAAGTGCCAGTTCCTGTTTTTTCCATGTTTTTGACCCCTTTCAGAGGAGGATTTTAAACGGAGTCCAAACGGAACGAAACTGCCAAATAGATTTTTTCCGAAACAGAAGAAGATCGGGAAGCGTGAGAATCAGGGTAGGGGGCCACTAGGGACCCCACAAGCCCCCTAGCGGCGGCCAGGGGGGCCCGCGCCTCCCAGGCTTGTGGGCTCCTTGGGTCTCCTCTGCCCTAGGTCTTTCCCCTATAAATTCCCTAAAATCCAAGAAAAAATGAGGAGATCATCGAAAGTACTTTTCCGCCGCCGCAAGCTTCTGTCTCCGCAAGATCCCATCTGGGGCACGTTCTGGTGCCCTATCGGAGGGGGGATTCGGATACGGAGGGCTTATTCATCAACACCATGACCTCTCCGATGATGCGTGAGTAGTTCACCATAGACCTACGGGTCCATAGCTAGTAGCTAGATGGCTTCTTCTCTCTCTTGGATCCTCAATACAAAGTTCTCCATGATCTTCATGGAGATCTATCGGATGTAATCTTCTTTTGCGGTGTGTTTGTCGAGATCCGATGAATTGTGGATTTATGATCAGATTATCTATGAATCTTATTTGAGTTTCTTCTGATCTCTCTTATGCATGATTTCATATCCTTGTAATTCTCTTCGAGTCGTGGGTTTTGTTTGGCCAACTAGATCTATGATTCTTGCAATGGGAGAAGTGCTTGGTTTTGGGTTCATACCATGCGGTGACCTCACCTAGTGACAGAAGGGGTAGAGAGGCACGCATCGTGTTGTTGCCATCAAGGGTAAAAAGATGGGGTTTTCATCATTGGTTTGAGATTATCCCTCTACATCATGTCATCTTGCTTACGGCGTTACTCTGTTCGTCATGAACTCAATACACTAGATGCATGCTGGATAGTGGTCGATGTGTGGAGTAATAGTAGTAGATGCACAAAGTATCGGTCTACTTGTCTCGGACGTGATGCCTATATGTATGATCATTGCCTTAGATATCGTCATGACTTTGCGCGGTTCTATCAATTGCTCGACAGTAATTTGTTCACCCATCGTAATATTTGCTATTTTGAGAGAAGCCTCTAGTGAACACTATGACCCCCGGGTCTACTCCACACCATATTTTCAGCCTTACTCTTTTACTTCGTTGCACTTTCCGCCTTCAGATCTCACTTTGCAATCAATCTTGAAGGGATTGACAACCCCTTTATAGCGTTGGGTGCAAGCTCTTTTGTGTTTGTGTAGGTACTCTGGACTTGAAGAGATTATCCTACTGGATTGATACCTTGGTTCTCAAACTGAGGGAAATACTTACTGCTCCTGTGCTGCATCACCCTTTCCTCTTCAAGGGAAAAACCAACGCAAGCAAGTCTCCGTCAACTTGCAAATTCTGGCACTGTTGTTTGAGAAGTAGCAGAAGGATTTCTGGCGCCGTTGCCGGGGAGGATCAAGTCAAGAACTCATCCAAGTAAGTGTCGCAAACTCATCTCTTGCATTTACTTTGTTTGCGAGTTGCCTCTCGTTTTCCTCTCCCCCACTTCACCAATTTGCCTTTTTCGTTTGCCTTTTTCATTCACCTTTTCGTTCGCCCTTTTTCTCGATTGCTCTTTGTTCGCTTGTGTGCTTGCTTGCTTGCCGAAGTCACCATGATAGAAAACACCAAACTTTGTGACTTCTCAAATACTAATAATAATGATTTTATTAGTACTCTCATTGCTCCCGCCACTAGTGCAGAGTCATACGAAATCAATGCCGCTTTGCTGAATCTTGTTATGAAAGAGCAATTCTCGTGCCTTCCTAGTGAAGATGCCGCATCCCATCTTAATACCTTCATAGAGCTTTGCGATATGCAAATAAAGAAAGATGTGGATAATGATGTGATTAAATTGAAGCTTTTTCCTTTCTCGTTGCGAGATCGAGAAAAAACTTGGTTTTCGTCTTTGCCCAAAAATAGTATCGATTCTTGGGATAAGTGCAAAGATGCTTATATATCCAAGTATTTTCCGTCGGCTAAGATTATCTCTCTCCATAATGATATCGTGAGGTTTAAGCAACTTGATCATGAACATGTTGCACAATCTTGGGAGAGAATGAAATTGATGATTAGAAATTGTCACACTCATGGCTTGAGTCTTTGGATGATTATACAAATCTTCTACGCCGGCCTGAATTTCGCTTCTAGAAATATCTTGGACTCTGCCTCCGGTGGAACGTTCATGGAAATCACGTTAGGAGAAGCCACGAAACTCCTAGACAATATCATGACAAACTACTCTCAGTGGCACACTGAAAGGTCACCTACTAGTAACAAAGTACACGCTATAGAAGAAATTAACTCGTTGAGTGCTAAGATGGATGAGTTAATGAATTTGGTTGCAAGTAGAAGTGCTCCTTTAGATCCTAATGATATGCTGAAAAGACCTCGATGACGCCTAGAGGGGGGGGGGTGAATAGGCTATTTAAAAACTTCTTCGGATTTGGCTTGAACCTAATGCGGAAATAAACTAAGAGGGTACTTGTCAAGCACAAATCCTAAATGCACTAGGCACTGCAACGTGTATCAACAACACGATCTACCAAGATGGACACAATACAGTTACTAACAAGCACAAGTAAGTTACACAAACTTACTTGAGCTATATCACACGACAAGTAGGTGAACGACACAAGATACTAGATCACACTATATCACACGATATATCAAAAGCTGCAAGTGTGAACGTGTGGATATAGAGGGTATGCTTGAATGATTAATCTTGTACAAGAAATAGCCAACACAATATAATGAGCACAAACAATATGCAATGTATGTATGCTCAAGTAACACAAGTAAACCACAAGTAAGGAGTTAGGGTTAAGGATAACCAAGGTCACCGAGACGAAGATGTATCGCGATGTTCACTTCCTTGGAGGGAAGCTAGTCACCGTTAGAGAGGTGGGTGTTACCACAAAGGCACACCAACGCCACAAAGGCTCACCCTATTCTCCCTTTGAGATAACACCGCGAAGGCATTTCTCAGCCACTAGTGGTAAGCCTTTGAGGTGGCTTCCAAACCCTCACAAACTTTTCCGGGGGTAATCACACGGATTGATTCCTCTCCGAAGAACTCCTACCGCCTAGGAGTTTCCAACCTCCAAGAGTAACAAGATCACGGGGAATGCTCAAAACTTGCTCAAATCTCAAATATCTTGGGTTGAGAGGAGAGGGAGACGATCTATCTTTTGATTGGAACAACTCTCAAAGGGGCTCACAAATGCTCTTGGGATCTAAGATTTGGTGTGAGCAAATGTGTGTGAGGTAGAAATGTGTTCTTATGAGGATAAGGCTGTGTTGGGGCTTCACTCTCACGAAGTGGGAGGGGGGTTTTTATAGTGGGGAGAGAAAAACAGCCGTTGGGGACACTTTAAGTCACACAGGGTCCGGACTTCCGACAGTTTCCGGAAGTCCGGGCGTCCGCGAGGGGTTGGACGTCCGACAGGGGTCGGTCGTCCGAGGCCTGTAGATATCATTGAAAATACTGTGAATTGAACAGCGACCGGACGTCCGGAGAAGGCCGGAAATCCGAGTTATTCGACTCAACTTCTTCTGGTGCAAGGTTCCGGATTTCCGAAGGGGTCGGTCGTCCGGCCCTTGGACGTCCGGAGGGAGCTAGAAATCCGATTTATAGAGCTCACGTTCTTCTGGTGCAGGGCTCCGGATTTCCGAAGCCTGTCGGTCGTCCGACCCTTGACCGGCCCCCGGACGTCCGGAGGGAGCCGGAAGTCCGAGTTATATGGCTCAAGTTTCTCTGGTGCATAGTTCCGGAATTCCGAAGCTGGTCGGATATCCGGGCCTTGGACGTCCGGAGGGAGCCGAAAGTCCGAGTTATATGGCTCTGATTTCTCTAGTATAGGATTCCGGATTTCCGAAGCAGTCGGTCGTCCGGCCCTCGGAAGTCCGGCCCTCGGATGTCCGGAGGAAGCCGGATGTCCGAGGCACTAGTTCTGTTTTCAGATAACAGCAGAGCACTGGAGATGTGGTCTGAGCAGAACAGTGGAGATGTAGTTTGAGCAAGTTTATCGCAAAACCTGTGATCCCCTCTTAATAGTGCGGGATCATATCCCTAAAGACTCAAGAATCATAAAAGGGGTACTAATGATCCATACTTGAGTGTATACTTTTATTCGCTGATCATCACTCCGCACAACTAACGTCAAAGGAACTGATACCTTTGAGTTAGCCCTTTCACTTGAGCTTGATGTTGTTGTTCCTTCTTGTCTCAAGTTGAAAGCAAGACATGATGAAGAGTCTTCAGGTAGCTCTCCCATACACAATGTGGAAAGCCTAGCTTATGTATTCATCTTCATTTGTCCATCATGTGAACATCCACAAGAATCAAGCATGTAGTGCTCAGGAATGCTTATCTTGATCTTGTCCTTGTTAGCACATGAGCTTGTCCTTATCAACACATGAGCATTAACAATAGTTTCAATGATATATTCGTGCTGATCCACTTGAACTTGCACACCACAATCTTGATGACGATCGCCACTTGACGCCATCCTTCATGGGTTGTATGAGATCTTCCTTTTGACGCAAGCCCATGGAAGCACACCTAACCCCCACATAGGACTCTCACAAAGACCATGGGTTAGTTCACAAACACGTAATGGACAATTCTTACCATACCATGGGATCACTTGATCCCTCTCGGTACATCTTATACGCTTTGTGTGTTGATCATCTTGATTTACTCTTTTTCTGAGATCTTGATCAACCTAGTGTCTCTATGACCATTCTGTGGATAATACCTTGAATACCATCTTGGTCATCATATAAACTCCTTGAACCCAACATATGTACTTCAAGAAGTGCCTATGGACAAATCCTATAAATATAACTTAAGGCAACCATTAGCCCATAGGAATTGTCATCAATTACCAAAACCACATATGGAGATATATTCTCTAACAATCTCCCCCATTTTGGTAATTGAAGACAACCACTTCAAGAGAGTTTATATAAGGAAATAAGCATAACCAAGCGCACACATACAAGGTAATAATGCATGCGTGCAAGATGTAAATGCTTACGCAATAATAGCAAAACCCTCTAAACATATCCAAAGTAAACTCTCTAAACTTCTCCCCCATTGGCATCGATTGCCAAAATGGACGAAAAGTTTAGAAAGCCAATATAGTAGGTGGTCCTCCAAAAAGTGTGTACTTCTCAGCAAATGAGTGCAGAAAAATACACAAATACAATGATAAGTAGTTGGAGGAAAACAAACTATATTGTGGACCCAAAGATTACAAATAAAAGGATCGTATGCCACAAAGACATACAAAGATAGAGGCAAGCAATCAAAAGATTCCAGATGGAACAAACAATCATATGGTCCTTCGAACCACATGAATAAAAGATATTATGATAAAGGCAACAGAGTGTTTTATCAAAAAATAGAGAAGCTCCCCATGATTTGTGCACTAATACGAGTTTTTTGTATTTGACAGAGGTGCACAAAATAGGATCGTTGCTCCCCCAGAATTTATAAGAACACACAACGAGTGCAAGAAGATAGATGAGACAATAAGCATATCAATTTCACAAAACAAATGGTTGAGCAACATGTAAAAAAAGCAACTTGAGAATAGGCTCAACCAAAGTAATGTGTGTGAGTCATGGCAAAGCACTTGAGAAGACTAAGATAAGGATGAGCATTACTCATCAACATAGTCTTGATGAAATTAGATACAAAGTGCAAGACATATCATTCCCACACACACATACTAGAAAATGGGTTCACAAGCTTACTAATAAACAAAATAAGAACCAACGCTTGTGACAACCCATTGTGAAGATAGGAAGTAAGAACCTTGTCAAGAGGAGGGATACTAATTGAAATGGAAAAACCCTCATCAAGACAAGCATGAGGAAAAAATAATCTTCACAGCCAAAGAGTGCATCAAGATGTAGGAAAATAAGATACACACTCAAAACAAATCCTTTCACGAAGCCACCAAAAACTGAAAAAGGAAATGCAACGATGGACGTGAAAGAAAAGAGGATATCAATTAGAGGTGTAACTTCTCTCATGTGTAAAAGATTCTAAGTAGAAGACAATCATGATGATATATATCCACAAAGAAGGATGTACACACGAAATGGTTACAAGAAGGAACAAACTAGATATCCAAAAGGAAGTCATAAATATACCAATGAGATCTTTTGCTTGGAAGCATAGCACATGGCCTAATATTTTCTTATTGTACAATATGAACTTCCAACATACGAACATCAAAGACATCCCAACTAGTAGTAAGACATCATCGTTCGGATGCTTTGAGAAAGCAAACAAGTACTACAAGAACGAATCAAGAGATTCATGCCATGATGCAACCTGGAAAAGGAAAGACAGGTTGGGGCCTTCGCAAGAAAAGAATGCATGAAGTGGATACTTGTTACCGAGACAACATTGGATTGATGTAGTAGATAGTTGTTATTCGATCATCCTAACTTGGATCCAATAATCACATGGTCTCAACACCTTCCTTATAGGTGAGCCGAGCATCCAATGCATCTCCAGTTGTTCCTGGAACAGCAAAAACAAACAAAATGGTGCCCAAACTCATTGGGACCAAAGAGTTAGAAAACCAGCAATACATAGGACAAACTCCACATACATATGTGCATATAGATATGAATTTGAATTTCATGCACACTTTAGCCAATTTATGACAAGGTGGAGTTTCCCCTATATATTGGGTCAAAGAGGGAAAGCAAGCAAAAGAAGTTGCATATAGTAGATATGCATGCTCAAGACTCTCAAGAATCAACTCAACACAAAGTTGATAAGTCACCAAAAGACAAGGTATCAAGTGATAATAAGTTCCTAAACAAAAAAAAAGAAATATCACATGAAGGATATCAACTCAAAGATACCTCAAGGAATGAGATATCCATTGACACATGCCAAATAAAAGGAAACAAGAAACCAATTGAAGGAAAACAAACACGAGGTATCTAATTTCCAAAAGAGAGCTAGGTTCCAACAAACCAAGCCCTCAACAAATTTTCATGATGGCACAAAGCATCATAAAGAGCAAGACTTGCCTCCCATCAACACACACTTGATGGGGATCAAAAGATTTTATGATGGGTGAATAAAGAGAGTGTTCTAAAGAAAATAGGATAACTCCCCCAAGGGACGTGCATTATATAGAATTTGCATTTAAATGCACACGATGGGATCATCACTTTATCTATATCTATAAAACACTAGACATGTTAAAATAGATCCATAAGAGGCAAGGAAGACAAACGAAACACAAAATCCAATGTAAAGACGATTAGCAATTCCTATCACATGATGGGAATACCAATTGTCAAGGACAAGAAGTATTTTGGAAGTGATACTCATTGGTAAATCGCAAATATATATATCCAAGATCATCTTTACCCAAAAAACACAAGCAAATTACACTTGTAGAGCTAACATGCCACCTAGGAACAAGATAATTTACAATATCAACACTAAGTGGCAACACCTCAAATGTACACATTTTCTAGTTTTGTAATATGCACATAGCATATTACTCCCCCATAATGTGATAAACCATCAATATTAACAAGTGGCAAATTAAAACCAACAAGAGATACTTAATGGACCATATAGAATTTGAATTTCTCATGAGTAAGACATACCACATAGAAACTAGATATTCTTGAAATATCAAAACTAAGTGGTATTCCCCATGTATACACATTTATAGGATTGTGAGGTGTGCAAAGCACATCACTCCCCCACAATGGGATAATCCATTAATCTCTCACAAGAGCCAACAAAAATACAAACAAGACGCAAAAAGGCTCAATACATGACTCACATGTACATGATATGCAAACCAACATACACATACTCAGTACTCAAGATAAGCAAGTTGGAAGCACAACATATACAAACGCATGCAAGGTACAGAACCACAACATGCAAAGGGACAAGCACCTAACAATGTAAACAGTTTAAGTATAAGTTACCGTAAGGAGGCACATTGGATATAAGATAGAAACTCGATAATCCAAACGACTTGGCTTGAGATAATATGAATGATGAAGACCCCTTAATTCTTCATTATGTATCCAAGTCTCTAATGTCCTCCATAGTCACCTATTGATCAAGTTTGAACTTGTTGGTCCCCAACTACGTTGGGTCCTAAGAGGTTAATCACAATAAGCTTGGCAACCCAAATGGTTCTTTTCTTGACACCATTTTGAGTACCAACAAACTTGGCAAACACATTGCCAACCTTATCCTTCCCAAGGGAATAGATATCATCAATAGTGATTGGGTTGGATAAGTTACCTCTTGTGCAAGACGAAGCGACGTGACCCTTCTCACGACATAAGTAGCAACATCTACCCTTTGCTTTCTTCCCAGTTGATTTCACACCTTGGGGAGTGTTGGCTTGGGTCTTATTGGGAAGAGGCCTTCCTTCAACTTGTAGCTGAGTGTGTGGTTGAGTTTGTGGCCGCTTCCCTTGTTGCTTGTGACTTTGAGACTTCGTCTTCAGAGGGCAAGATCTAACATGGTGCCCTTTAACTTTGCACTTGAAGCAAATGATTTTGGCCGAATTCTTAACTCGTTCTAGGCCACTCTTGTTCTTGTTTGAGTTTACTCCAACATCATTTTTGTCATTCAGAGATGTTTGCTCACACAGGACGTTGTTGAGTGTGGACGTCCCTTCATGACACTGTTCCAAGTCTTTCTTCAAAGAAGTGACTTGGGCCTTGAGCTCTTCGATTTCCTCTGCACGGTTAGTTTTAATGCAAATACTAGAGTAAGTGTAAGTTTCATTGTTAGAGCAACAAGGAAAGGAAAGTAATTCATCACACGAGGTAGCAACATTATGAGTAGACGAATTACGAGGACTAACACATGGAAATATAGTACTTTGACTAGAAGTAGTGCCATTGTCCACATGAGGCTTATTTGATGTTACCTTGGTGATGATAGCCTCATGAGCTAACTTTTGCACATTATAGGATGTTAGAAGATCGGCATGAGAGCTTGTGAGCATTACATGGTTTTCTTCCAACTTCCCATAATTGCTAGTTAGTAAATCAAGTTGAGCACGTAGCTCAATATTCTCCTTCAATGTTGATACTCCAAATGAGGTAGAGTTAGATGTACAAGTATCATCAACAATATGAGAGGAGTAAGTAGCAAATAGAGACTTCTCATGAGTAGATTGAAGCTCCTCATAGATCTTAGAGGTTTTGATGAGCTCTCCCTTGACATTATTGCATTCAAGGAGAAGGACCTCAAAATCCTTTTTAAGTTTATCATGAGCAACTTCAATCTCTCCTTTTGAAGATCTTAAGTCTCTACATGCTTGATGACTCTTCTCAAGTTCATGTTCAAGTTGTTCACTTTTATCTTGTTCATGATTAAGTGAATCATTACAATTTTCAAAGTGAGCAAGAACATCTTGGAATCTTTGAAGAGCGTTATTTTTAGCTTTATGAAGAATTTTACTGATCACATAGATATTTTCGGTCAAGTCATCATCATCATCCTCATCGCAAATATCATCGTTATTGCACAGGGAAGATGATACCTCATTATTACCGCTTGCCATGAGGCACATGTGAACTGGAAGAGTTGATGATGATTCTTTTGGTGAATCAGATTCTTCATTAGTCAAAAGTATTTCATATTTCTTGATTTCCCCTAAATGATTAGTCATAGAGCAACTAGGGAGAAACAAGATATTTTGATCAAGAGGACACGAGGAAGCAGGCATATCACCACACACATTTGTCGAGGGATCTTTAGGTGAAATGCATGACATATCAGCACAATAATTTACACTATGTGTGGTGCTAGATATGCTCGTGTCCATAGAGGCTATGACATTTTCATCAACATATATTTCTTCACTCACCATGTCATTACCTTGTGAGATTGAAGATGCTGAGGTGTGCAAGCAATCGGATATGGAAGTAGTGGTGGACTCTTTAAGATCGAAAAGAGTGAAGAGATCATGCACCAACTCCTTCATCATAATACCGTCTTCATCAAGATTGGACCCACCATATATATATTCAAGTTTAGTCCAAACTTCATGAGCTGACTTGCAAGTCGAGATAAACTTAAACAATTCAGGACTTATGGTTCGATGAATGGCAAGAAAAGCCTCACAATCAAGATACATCTCATTAGTAGATAAAGATGCATCATCCTTTTTGTCGGCAATCCCTACAAGAACAATTCGTAAAGTATTTGGGCCCATGGCCCGAAAGTGATGAAGCATACGAATTCTCCATAGGGTATAATTTGTGCCATCAAAGTCAAAGATGCCATTGTACACTAATCCAATAGTCGACATCGATACTCTCTAGGTCGTGAAACCTAATTAAAGAGAGACCTAGCTCTGATACCAATTGAAAAGACCTCGATGACGCCTAGAGGGGGGGTGAATAGGCTATTTAAAAACTTCTTCGGATTTGGCTTGAACCTAATGCGGAAATAAACCAAGAGGGTACTTGTCAAGCACAAATCCTAAATGCACTAGGCACTGCAACGTGTATCAACAACACGATCTACCAAGATGGACACAATATAGTTACTAACAAGCACAAGTAAGTTACACAAACTTACTTGAGCTATATCACACGACAAGTAGGTGAACGACACAAGATACTAGATCACACTATACCACACGATATATCAAAAGCTGCAAGTGTGAACGTGTGGATATAGAGGGTATGCTTGAATGATTAATCTTGTACAAGAAATAGCCAATACAATATAATGAGCACAAACAATATGCAATGTATGTATGCTCAAGTAACACAAGTAAACCACAAGTAAGGAGTTAGGGTTAAGGATAACCAAGGTCACTGAGACGAAGATGTATCCCGATGTTCACTTCCTTGGAGGGAAGCTAGACACCGTTAGAGAGGTGGGTGTTACCACGAAGGCACACCAACTCCACGAAGGCTCACCCTATTCTCCCTTTGAGATAACACCACGAAGGCGTTTCTCAACCACTAGTGGTAAGCCTTTGAGGTGGCTTCCAAACCCTCACAAACTTTTCCGGGGGTAATCACACGGATTGATTCCTCTCCGAAGAACTCCTACCGCCTAGGAGTCTCCAACCTCCAAGAGTAACAAGATCACGGGGAATGCTCAAAACTTGCTCAAATCTCAAATAGCTTGGGTTGAGAGAAGGAGAGGGAGACGATCTATCTTTTGATTGGAACAACTCTCAAAGGGGCTCACAAATGCTCTTGGGATCTAAGATTTGGTGTGAGCAAATGTGTGTGAGGTAGAAATGTGTTCTTATGAGGATAAGGCTATGTTGGGGCTTCACTCTCACGAAGTGGGAGGGGGTTTTTTATAGTGGGGAGAGAAAAACAGCCGTTGGGGACACTTTAAGTCACACAGGGTCCGGATGTCCGATAGTTTCTGGAAGTCCGGGCGTCCGCGAGGGGTCGGACGTCCGACAGGGGTCGGTCGTCCGAGGCCTGTAGATACCACTGAAAATACTATGAGTTCAACAACGACCGGACGTCCGGAGAAGGCCGGAAATCCGAGTTATTCGACTCAACTTCTTCTGGTGCAAGGTTCCGGATTTCCGAAGGGGTCGGACGTCCGGCCCTCGGACGTCCGGAGGGAGCCGGAAATCCGAGTTATAGAGCTCACGTTCTTCTGGTGCAGGGCTCCGGATTTCCGAAGCCTCTCGGTCGTCCGACCCTTGACCGGCCCTCGGACGTCCGGAGGGAGCCGGAAGTCCGAGTTATATGGCTCAAGTTTCTCTGGTGCATAGTTCCGAAATTCCGAAGCTGGTCGGATATCCGGGCCTCGGACGTCCGGAGGGAGCTGGAAGGCCGAGTTATATGGCTCTCATTTCTGTGGTATAGGATTCCGGATTTCCGAAGCAGTCGATCGTCCGGCCCTCGGACGTCCGGAGGAAGCGGATGTCCGAGGCACTGGTTCTGTTTTCAGATAACAGCAGAGCAGTGGAGATGTGGTCTGAGCAGAACAATGGAGATGTAGTTTGAGCAAGTTCATCGCAAAACCTGTGATCCCCTCTTAATAGTGCGGGATCCCTAAAGACTCAAGAATCATAAAAGGGGTACTGATGATCCATACTTGAGTGTATACTTTTATACGCTGATCATCACTCCGCACAACTAACATCAAAGGAACTGATACCTTTGAGTTAGCCCTTTCACTTGAGCTTGATGTTGTTGTTCCTTCTTGACTCAAGTTGAAAGCAAGGCATGGTGAAGTCTTCAAGTAGCTCTCCCATACACAATGTGGAAAGCCTAGCTTATGTATCCATCTTCATTTTTCCATCATGTGAACATCCACAAGAATCAAGCATGTAGTGCTCAGGAATGCTTATCTTGATCTTGTCCTTGTTAGCACATGAGCTTGTCCTTATCAACACATGATCATTAACAATAGTTTCAATGATATATTCGTGCTGATCCACTTGAACTTGCACACCACAATCTTGATGACGATCGCCACTTGACGTCATCCTTCATGGGTTGTGTGAGATCTTCCTTTTGACGCAAGCCCATGGAAGCACACCTAACCCCCACATAGGACTCTCACAAAGACCATGGGTTAGTTCAAAAACACGTAATGGACAATGCTTACCATACCATGGGATCACTTGATCTCTCTCGGTACATCTTATACGCTTTGTGTGTTGATCATCTTGATTTACTCTTTGTCTGAGATCTTGATCAACCTAGTGTCTCTATGACCATTCTTTGGATAATACCTTGAATACCATCTTGGTCATCATATAAACTCCTTGAACCCAACAGATGGACTTCAAGAAGTGCCTATGGACAAATCCTATAAATATAACTTAAGGCAACCATTAGCCCATAGGAATTGTCATCAATTACCAAAACCACATATGGAGATATATGCTCTAACATATGCCCTTGTCTTCTTTGATTGAGAGTAGCAACGCTAGCTTGGACGTTAATTTTGTTGGTAGGAATAATTTTGGCAACAACAATGCTTTTAGAGGAAACTATGTTCCTAGGCCTTTTCCTTGTATCTCCTCTAATAACTTTGGCAACTCCTACAACAATACTCATGGAAATTACAATAGGTTACCCTCTGATCTAGAGAGTAATATCAAAGAGTTTATCAACTCGCAGAAAACTTTCAATGCATCCATTGAGGAAAAACCACTCAAAATTGACGATTTGGCTAAGAGCGTTGATAGAATGTCTTGTGATATTGATGCTTTGAAAGTTAGATGTGCTCCTCCCAAGATAAATATGGATGAAACTTTGAAAGCTATGCGTGTTTCCGTGATTGAGAGCAAAGAAAGAACCGCTCAAATTCGTGCTAGACATGAATGGCTTAAAAGGGCGTGTTCTCATGATAAGAATCACGAAGATCTTAAAGTGCTTGATGTGACTCCCATTGAATCTTTGTTTTCTTGTGTCAAACCTCATGATGATGGGGCTGGATATGAATCCACCTTGGTTGAAAAACACCCCAATGATTCGGAGTCCATCTATCTTGATGCTAAAAGCATTAAAAGTGGAGTAGAAGATATTAAAACTTTGAGTAGTAATGAAATTACTACCTTGGATTTCAAGGAATTAAATTATGATAGTTTCTCCTTGATTGAATGCATTTCCTTGATGCAATCCATGCTAAACTCTTCGCACGCTTATAGCCAAAACAAGGCCTTTAACGATCATATCGTCGAAGCTATGATAAAATCTCTTGAAGAGAAACTTGAATTGGAAGTATCTATCCCTAGAAAGCTTCACAATGAGTGGGAACCTACTATCAAAATCAAAATAAAAAAGTATGAATTTAATGCTTTGTGTGATTTGGGTGCTAGTGTTTTCGCGATTCCAAAGTCTTTATGTGATGTTCTGGGTTATAATGAGATTGAAGAGTGTTCTCTTAATTTGCATCTTGCGGATTCTACTGTCAAGAAACCCATGGGAAGGATCAATGATGTTTTTATTGTTGCAAATAGGAACTATGTACCCGTGGGTTTCATTGTGCTTGACATTGATTGCAATCCTACACGCCCTATTATTCTTGGTAGACCTTTCCTAAGGGCTATCGGTGCCATCATCAATATGAAGGAAGGAAATAATAGATTTCAATTTCCTTTAAAGAAGGGCATGGAGCACTTTCCTAGAAATATAGTAAGATGGCCTTATGAATTCATTATGAGGGCTACTAATGGTTTGATCACCAAAGACGACGATACGTGAATCTATCGCCTTATGCCTAGCTAAGGGCGTTAAACAATAGCGCTTGTTGGGAGGCAACCCAATGAATTTATTTCTTTTTCTTTCTGTTTTGTTGCGTCCACACTATCATAATTCTATTATGATTGTGTTTTTTGTGTTTCTTTTTGTGTTTGAGCCAAGCAAAACCTTTATGATTAGTCTTGGTAATGGTTATTTGATCGTGCTGGAAAAAGACAGAAACTTTTCGCTCATGAGATGATTTTTCATTTTCATTCAGAAAGAGATTTTGAGTTGATTCGTTTTGCTGCTGGTTGATATGCCTTTTGCCGAGGCAGTCGTAAGTTTTCAGAATTTTTGAGGTACCATAAGTATACGAAGTATATAGATTGCTATAGAGTGGTCTATTTTTGACAGATTCTGTTTTTGTTGAGTTGGTTGCTTGTTTTGATAAAACTATGGTTAGTATAGGGGGGTACTAGCCATGGAAAAGTGAGAATACAGTAGCCCAACACCAATAAAAATAGAAATCAAGATTGCTACAGTACCTAAAGAGGTGGTAGTTTGTTTTCTTGTGCTAATGGTATCACGAGTTTCTGTTTAAGTTTTGTGTTGTGAAGTTTTCAAGTTTTGGGTGATGTTCTCATGGACAAAGAGATAAGGACTGGAAAGAGCTCAAGCTTGGGGATGCCCAAGGCATCCCAAGCCAAATTGAAGGACACCAAAAAGCCTAAGCTTGGGGATGCCCCGGGAAGGCATCCCCTCTTTCGTCTTCAATCCATCGGTAACATTACTTGGAGCTATATTTTTATTCACACATGATATGTGTTTTTCTTAGAGCGTCTTGTATCTTAGGAGTCTTTTATTTTTGTTGTGTCACAATCATCCGTGCTGCACACCTTTAGAGAGAGACATGCACTCATCGTGATTTTGCTAGAATGCTCATTGTGCTTCACTTATATCTTTTGAGCTAGATAATTTTGCTCTATGTGCTTCACTTAAATCTTTTAGAGCACGGCGGTGCGAGACTTGGTAGTTGGTGTATGCTTTGAAAGTAGTCCCAAAGGTGATAGGTACCCAAAGAGGATACAAAACCTCCATCTTCATGTGCATTGAGTAGAAAGAGAAGTTTTGATTCCTCTCAATTAGTTTTGAGACGTGGATTTGGTAATACTAAGAGTTATGTCACTAGGGTGTTGTGAATCTAGAAATACTTGTGTTGAAGTTAGTGATTCCCGTAGCATGCACGTATGGTGAACCGCTATGTTAGGAAGTTGGAGCATAATTGATCTATTGATTGTCATCCTTTGTGTTGAGGCCGGGATCGCGTGATGGTTAACACCTACCAACCCTTCCCCTCGGAGTATGCGTTTAGCACTTTGTTTCGATTACTAATAAAAACTTTCGCAACAAGTATGTGAGTTCTTCATGACTAATGTAAGTCCGTGGTATAGATGCACTTTCACCTTCCACCATTGCTAGCCTCTCTAGTGCCCCGCAATTCTCGCCGGTGCACAAACCCACCAAATGCCTTCCTCAAAACAGCCACCATATCTACCTACTATGGCATTTTCATAGCCATTCCGAGATATATTGCCATGCAACTCCCACCGTTCCATCTCATTACTTGTGCCGTCACTCTCATATTGCCATTGCATGATCGTAAGATAGCTAGCAAGATGTTTCAACGTCATAGGCCAAGCTAGATCGTTGCACATCCCGGTACACTGCCGGAGGCATTTCCTATAGAGTCATTTCTAAGCTTTGAGTTGTGAGTAAATAAAAGTGTGATGATCATCATTATTAGAGCATTGTCCCATGTGAGGAAAAAAAAAGAAGAGGCCAAAGAGCCCAAATAAAAAGAAAGAAGAAAAGAAGAGAAAAAAAGAGAGGCCTAAGAGCCCAAATAAAAAAAAGAGAAAAAGAGAGAAGGGACAATGCTACTATCTTTTTCCACACTTGTGCTTCATAATAGCACCATGTTCTTCATGATTGAGAGCCTCTCGTTTCGTCACCACCATATGCTAGTGGGAATCTTCATTATATAACTTGGCTTGTATATTCCAATGATGGGCTTCTTCAAAATTGCCCTAGGTCTTCGTGAGCAAGCAAGTTGGATGCACACCCACTAGTTCTCCTTTTGAGATTTCACATACTTATAGCTCTAGTGTATCCTTTGTATGGCAATCCCTACTCATTCACATTGATATCTATTAATGGGCATCTCCATTGCCTTTTAATATGCCGAGTCAATGTGACCATCTCCTCCTTTTTTGTCTCACAGCCACCATCACACTCTATTCCACCTATAGTGCTATATCCATGGCTCACCTCATGTATTGCGTGATAGTTATAAAAAGTTTGAGAAAGTAAGAGGGCGAAAACAATTATTCACCCAATATCGGGGTTGTGCATGATTTACATTAGTTGTGTGAGGATGATGGAGCATAGCCAGAATATATGATTTTGTAGGGATAACTTTCCTTGGCCTTGTTATTTTGAAAGTTCATGATTACCTTGCTAGTTTGATTGAAGTATTATTGTTTTCATGTCAATAGCAAACTATTGTTTTGAATCTTACGGATCTGAACATTCATGTCACACGAAAGAAGTTGCAATGGACAACTATGCTAGGTAGCATTGCACATCAAAAATTCATTCTTTATCACTTCCCTACTCAAGAATGAGCAGGAGTTAAGCTTGGGGATGCTTGATACGTCTCCAACGTATCTATAATTTTTGATGGTTTCATGCTATTATCTTGTCAAACTTTGGATGTTTTGTATGCCTTTTATATGTTTTTTGAGACTAACCTATTAACTCAGTGCCAAATGACAGTTCCTGTTTTTCCCATGTTTTTGACCCCTTTTAGAGGACGATTTTAAACGGAATCCAAACGGAACGAAACTGCCAAAAAGATTTTTTCCGAAACAGAAGAAGATCGGGAAGCCTGAGAATCAGGGCAGGGGGCCACCAGGGTCCCCACGAGCCCCCTAGCCGCGGCCAGGGGGGCCGCGCCTCCTAGGCTTGTGGGCTCTCTGGGCCTCCTCTGCCCTAGGTCTTTTGCCTATAAATTCCCTAAAATCCCAGAAACAACGAGGAGATCATCGAAAGTACTTTTCCGCTACCGCAAGCTTCTGTCTCCGCAAGATCCCATCTGAGGCACGTTCTGGTGCCCTCCGGAGTGAGGGGGATTCGGATACGGAGGGCTTCTTCATCAACACCATGACCTCTCTGATGATGCGTGAGTAGTTCAGCATAGACCTACGGGTCCATCGCTAGTAGCTAGATGGCTTCTTCTCTCTCTTGGATCTTCAATACAAAGTTCTCCATGATCTTCATGGAGATCTATCCGATGTAATCTTCTTTTGCGGTGTGTTTGTCGAGATCCGATGAATTGTGGATTTATGATCAGATTATCTATGAATCTTATTTGAGTTTCTTCTCATATCTCTTATGCATGATTTCATATCCTTGTAATTCTCTTCGAGTCGTGGGTTTTGTTTGGCCAACTAGATCTATGATTGTTGCAATGGGAGAAGTGCTTGTTTTTGGGTTCATACAGTGCGGTGACCTCACCAAGTGACAGAAGGGGTAGCGAGGCACGCATCATGTTGTTGCCATCAAGGGTAAAAATATGGGGGTTTTCATCATTGGTTTGAGATTATCCCTCTACATCATGTCATCGTGCTTAAGGCGTTACTCTGTTCGTCATGGACTCAATACACTAGACGCATGCTGGATAGAGGTCGATGTGTGGAGTAATAGTAGTAGATGCACAAAGTATCGGTCTACTTGTCTCGGACGTGATGCCTATATGTATGATCATTGCCTTAGATATCGTCATGACTTTGCGCGGTTCTATCAATGTCTCGACAGTAATTTGTTCACCCACCGTAATATTTGCTATTTTGAGAGAAGCCTCTAGTGAACACTGTGGCCCCCGGGTGTACTCCACACCATATTTTCAGCCTTACTCTTTTACTTCGTTGCACTTTCCGCCTTCAGATCTCACTTTGCAATCAATCTTGAAGGGATTGCCAACCCCTTTATAGTGTTGGGTGCAAGCTCTTTTGTGTTTGTGCAGGTACTCTGGACTTGACGAGATTCTCCTACTGGATTGATACCTTGGTTCTCAAACTGAGGGAAATACTTACTGCTCCTGTGCTGCATCACCCTTTCCTCTTCAAGGGAAAAACTCAAGCAAGTCTCCGTCAACATGTCAAATTATGGCACTGTTGTTTGAGAAGTAGCAACTACATCTATGCACTTTAGCAATCAATTCATCATATACCTCACCCACTTTTAATAGTATTGGCTTTCCTATGGACTCAAAGTGACTTTTCACAAATGTAAAATATAGAGTCTTCTTGCTTGAAGCTTGAGCCAATCTTATCCCTTCCTTCCTCAAGGGGTTTCTCCTCACAATCCTTTAGCCAAGGCATCATTGAAATTTTCTGAAATATACTTGGATAAGCTCATTAGTACAATGATGCATATGTTGTGATCAATAATCAAAACCACCTTAGGGAGTAATTGTGCTTTCACCATTGTAACATCAAGAAACCTAGTGGATCATCTTGTGTGTTATTCGAATCATCCATCCATGTAGAACATTACCCTTGTCATGATGTTTGTTGTCTCCATGTGTGAGTAGACCCCGAGTTCTCAAGGATATGGGTGAACATTGGTATGTGTAGGATCTGGAACTTTTTTTGGATATGAGATTACATGTTGAATACTTAGTTTAATAACTTCGTGAATGTTGTGAAGGCCCCCCCTCAACAATTGTGCCTTATGGCGACAAAGTGTATCACTGTCGTTGTAAAGGGCTAGGATGTGAGGGTAATTCGAGGTGATAGTAAAAGCCTTTTTCTCCTAACCTTTGCAATTCAAAGGGGAAGTACAAAGAACCCTTAGAGAGGTCGCGTCCATGGGGTGAACCCTTAATTATCATGAGTTGTAAACCTAAGGTGGAGACTATGACGGTGGTGTGCGTGACATGAAGTCTATCTCAAGTAGAATGTGTTCTGTGCCCGACTCCACCCAGCATAATCATCAACAATGGCTCAAGTATCCACACCATACTATGCCCAACCACAGGTGTGCCAGAAACATACCAATGGGGATTCCGGACTCCCTGAGAACGCTTTACTCCTTTGATGTTCCACCAGTCAATTAATCGCTGCTCCTTATTTACTTTTGTGTTATTTGCTTCAAAGTTTTTTCACTATCAATTATAATTCATCTTCCCCTTGATTTGCTTTATGTCTACAATTACTGCAGGCATAAAAATACATAATTCATTACAAGCAACAAGAGTCTCGTTCCTGTGCTCCCTGTGGGATCGACACTCTTACTTCGAAAAGGCTACAACTAAACCATGTGCACTTGCAGGCCATCAAGCTTTTTCTAGCACCATTGCTGGGGAGCTGGGTGCTTTTGTGCTTTGTCTTGAGTTTTGAATTTTTTTTGTGTTCTAATGTTTTTTGTATATTGAGAGAAACCATGGTGTTTCAAGTACAAGTTTATGAGGTAGGTGTTCAACTAGTTGCAGGACCAGCTCGAGGAGAGAACTTCATATCTATTGGTACTGACCTACCTACTACAATATTCAAGATAAACTTTCAGTTAATTGACATGTTGAAGAAGAATACACTCCGAGGTGATGGAACTGAAAGTCCTTGTAAACATATTATAGATTTTAACATTACTTGTGCCACTCTTAACCCGCAGGACTTGACTAATCAGGAGATAAAATCTAAAATAATTCCTTATTCACTTGAAAAGACTATTACATCAGACCGTGAGCACCTTGAGTAATTGGACAGAATTATCAGATGCATCATATGCTCATTATTACCCTGAATGAAACTTATACAAGATAAGAAGGAATATCAACAACTTTGGACACATACCCAGTGACAAAATGGTAGATTCTTATATAAGGCATCAATGTATACTTTGTGAATGCCCTAAACACCATTACCCCGATTGGTTAATTGTGAACTTTTACGGTGGACTTGACTCAAAGAGTAAACATGCACTAGATATTGCTTGCAATGGTTCTTTTATGGAAACTGAAGTCTCGCAAGCATGGAATCTACTTGATATAATCCGACATAATGCTTAGAGTTGGTACATGTGTTTGAATGAAAAGACAAATATCAATCATGTAGTAGCAACAATACAATACATGCCTTGCAACCCCTATGGATATATAATCATTAACTTGGCCAAATAAAACTCATAGATCAAGAAGCATACATAGATATAAAATTACGCATAAGTAAATTTCAGAATAGACTCAAATACTTTCAATGAATAATATGATCATAAACCCACAATACATCAGATCCCTACAAACACATCGCAAGAATTACATGGGATAGGTCTTCAAGAGATCATTATATTGAAGACCAGAGATATATATATAGAGAGAAAGAGAGAGAGAGATAGATAGATAAAGAGGGAGGGAGGGAGCGAGGGAGGGAGTGAGTGAGAGAGAGAGAGAGGGAGAGAGAGAGGGTAGAAAGGAAGGGAGAGAGAGAGAGAAGCGTGTTAAAAGTACGATCCAATTGCTTGACTTACCACTGTGGTGCCTAATATTTGTATTTACATGGTGAAAACGGAGCCATGCCATGCTATATGATAAAATGAATAGGGGGTGAACATTCTCTAAGGACCATATATTTTGAAACTTGATGATTATGTTGCTTATGTTTATGAATATTACTATACTGATGTTTATTAATTCATCATTTCTCAATGATCATACTTGCAATAGATTACATGTTGGGTAGCATGTCACATTTTTTTGTTTTTATCATTTGTCTACCCGAGGACGAACATGAATTAAGCTTGGGGATGATGATACGTCTCGAACGTATTTATAATTTTGTGTAGTTCCATGCTATAATATTATCATACTACGATGATTTTTGCGTATTTATTTACCAATTCGTATTATTTTTAAGAACTAACCTATTAATCCAATGCCTAGTGTGAGTTGTTGTTTTTGGATTTTCAGGTTTAAAGTACCAAATGAAGTCCATATGCCACGAAACTTTTTGGTGATATTTTCTGGACCAAAAGAAGACCTAGAAGCTTTGAGAGGAGAATGGAGGCCCCAGGAGGGAGCCACCAAACAACAGGGCGTGTTGGGGGGGGGGGTAGCCGCGCCCACATGTGTGTTGGCTCCCCTTGGCGTCCACCGGCGTCACTCTCTCGCCTATAAATTCCAACATATCTCAGAAACCCTAAGGAGCCTCCCGAAACACTTTTTCCGCCACCACTTTTGGAAATATACCCTAGAGACAATAATAAATTAGTTATTTCCATATTTCCTTGTTCATGATAATCATTTATTATCCATGCTATACTTGTATTGATTGGAAACTCAAGTACATCTGTGGATACATAGACAACACTGTGTCCCTAGTGAGCCTCTACTGGACTAGCACATTGATCAAAGATGGCTAAGGTTTCCTAGCCATAGACATGAGTTGTCATTTGCTAACAGGATCACATCATTAGGAGAATGATGTGATAGATAAGACCCAAACCTTAAGCATAGCGTCTGATCGTATCCACTTACTGCTATTACTTTTTGCATGTCAATGTTTCTATTCCTATGACCATGAGATCATGCCACTCAATGACACCAGAAGAATACCTTGTGCGTATCAAACGTTACAATGTAACTGGGTGACTATAAAGATGCTCTATAGGTATCTCCAAGGGTGCATGTGGAGTTGGCATAGATCAAGACTGGGATTTGTCACTCCGTATGACATAGAGGTATCTCGGGGCCCACTCGGTAATACAACATCACAATAAGCTTGCAAGCAATGTGGCTAAGGAGTTAGTAATGGGATCTTGTATTATGGAATGAGTAAAGAGACTTGCCGAGAATGAGATTGAAATGGTACGGAGATACCGACAACCGAATCTTGGGCAAGTAACATACCGATGGACCTTGTTGGTTTGATCAATATAGATCTTCGTAGAATATGTAGGAACCAATATGGGCATCCAGGTCCCATTATTTGTTATTAACCATAGATGTGTCTTGGTCATGTCTACATAGTTCTCGAACCCGCGAGGTATGCACACTGAACATTCGATGACGAGATAATATTGTTGAGTTATGTATGTTGGTGACCAAATGTTGTTCGAAGTTCTGGATGAGATTCCACACGTCACGAGGAGCTCCAGAATGATCTTGAGGTAAAGATTTATATATGGGAAGTCATATTTTGGCTACCGAAAAGTTTCGAGTTTTTTGGTATTGTATCGGGAAGCTTCTAGAAGGTTACGGAAACTTCCCGAGGAGTATGAAACTCCACCAAGGGTTCCACCACATCCCAAGGGTTTTCATGGGCTGAGGGGAGATACGCTGTCCTTATTGGGCCAGGCGCACAAGCCTCTCAAGGCCCATGCAGATGGGAAAGGTGGAAAGTCCACCTTTGTATGGAAGGGAAGGAGGAGGACTAGGATTCCACCACCTCCTCCTTGGCTGCGCCTTAGGGCATGGATGGGCTGTTCCCCACGCGCGTCCACAAATATATAGAGGGGAGGGAGCGCCCTAAGAACACACACCAAGTCCTTGGTGCCCCTCCCTCACACTAGATCGTTTTCTCCTCCGTTTGTGGTTTCGGTAGAGCTTGACGTAGCCGTGCTAGAATAGCACCACCACCGCTGTCACCACGCCGACGTGTTTCCGGATAACTCATCTTCTACTTCACCCATGCTCACTGGATCAAGCTGGGGAAGGCGTCATCGAGCCGTACGTGTGCTGAACACGAAGGTGCCATCCGTTCGGCACTTGATCGGGACATTCGTGGTTGGATCGCGGGACGGATCGTGATTGCATCACGAAGACATCCGACTACATCAACTGTGTTTCTCAATGCTTCTGCTTAGTGATCTACAAGGGTATGTATATGCACTCCCCCTCTCATAGCTACTGATCTCCATAGATAGATCCTGGTGGGCGTAGGAATTTTTTTGTTTCAAATGCAATGTTCCCCAACAGTGGTATCAGAGCAAGGTCTATGCGTACATAACATGCACGAGTAGAACACAAAAGATTTTGTGGGCATTGATGTTCAGGTTGCTTACTTACTTAGTATTATTTTGATTCAACAGTATTGTGGGATGAAGTGGTCCACACCAACCTTACTCTTCCACGTACGAGAGACCGGTTCCATCGACTGACATGCAACTTGTTGCATAAAGATGGCTGGCGGGTGTCTGTCTCTCCCACTTTAGTTGAATAGGATTCGGTAGAGGCGGTACTTGCAGAAGGTTAAATAACAACTTTAATATCATTGTTGTTGCTTTCCGTAGGTAAGAATGGTTCTTGCTAGTTACCCATAGAAGCCACGTAAAACATGCAACAACAAAGTAGAGGACATCTAACTTGTTTTTGCAGGGTATGTTGTGATATGATATGGCGAATGACATGATGGGATATATGTGATGTATGAGATGATCATGTTTTGTATAGAATTAGCACGACTTGCATGTCGATGAGTACAACAACCGACATGATCCATAGGGCTGTCTTTAATTATTTGTGCTTGTTTGCTTTACTTGATCGCTATGAGTAAGCAATAGAGGTAGAAGCATAGTTGGTGCAAAAACCCCAAAGAAACATGAGGATGGAGATCATGATGATGGAGATCATGGTGTCATGCCGGTGACGATGGAGATCATGCCGGTGCTTTGGAGACGGAGATTAAAAGCACAAGCTGATGATGACAATATCATGTCATTATTATGATTTGCATGTGATGTTAATCCTTTTATGCATCTTATTTTGCTTAGAACGACGGTAGCATTATAAGATGATTCCTCAATAAAATTTCAAGATAAAATTGTGTTCTCCCCAAGTGTGCACCATTGCGAAGGTTTGTCATTTCGAGGCACCACATGATAATCGGGTGCGATAGGCTGTACGTTCGGTTACAATGGTTGTAAGCCAGTTTTTGCACATGCAGAACACTTGGGTTAAAGTTTACGACCCTATCATGTACAGACATGGACTCGAAACACAGGAGACCGGAAGTCCGAACAAGAGTCATATAGTAGATACGATCAACATGGAGATGTTCACCATTCAGACCACCTCATCTCACGTGATGATCGGACTTGGGTTGGCGGATTTGGATCATGTTTCACTCGAACTACCCGAGGGATGTTAATTTGAGTGGTAGTTCTTAAGTAATATGATTAATTGAACACATTATCATGAGCAATATCTAAGTTGTATTTGCAAAATATGTTGTAGAACAATAGCTCGTGGTGTAGCTCCCGTGTATATTTTTGATATGTTCCTAGAGAAAACTAAGTTGAATGATGATAGTAGCAATTATGCGAACTGGGTCAATAAAACTAAGGATTGTCCATATTACTGCACAAAAGGCTTATGTAATTGATGCACCGCTTGGTGTGCACCCGCAACTGTCAGATGTGGATGTTGTGAACATCTGACAAATACGCTTTTGATGACTACTTGATAGTTGATGACCCACAAGTATAGGGGATCAATCGTAGTCCTTACAATAAGTAAGAGTGTCGAACCCAACGAGGAGCAGAAGGATCTGACAAGTGGTTTTCACCAAGGAAATATCTGCAAGCACTGAAATTGTTGGTAACAAGTGATTGTGTGGTGAGATGATTCGTAGCAAGCAACAAGTAACAAAAGTAGCAACGGTGCAGCAAAGTGGCCCAATCCCTTTTGAAGCAAGGGACAAGCCTAGACAAAGTCTTATAGGAGGAAAAACGCTCCCGTGGACACACGGGAATTTCTATCATGCTCGTTTCATCATGTTCATATGATTCACATTCGTTACTTTGATAGTTTGATATGTGGGTGGACCGGCACTTGGGTACTTCCCTTACTTGGACAAGCATCCCACTTATGATTAACCCCTCTCGCAAGCATCCGCAACTTCGAAAGAAGAATTAAGACAAAGTCTAAACATAGCATTAAACTAGTGGATCCAAATCAGCCCCTTACGAAGCAACACATAAACTAGGGTTTAAGCTTGTGTCACTCTAGCAACCCATCATCTACTTACTGCTTCCCAATGCCTTCCTCTAGGCCCAAATAATGGTGAAGTGTTATGTACTCGACGTTCACATAACACCACTAGAGGAAAAACAACATACAACATATCAAATTACCGAACGAATACCAATTTCACATGACTACTATTAGCATGACTTATCCCATGTCCTCAGGAACAAAAGTAACTACTCACAAAGCATAATCATATTCATGACCACAGAGGTAATGAGTAACATCAAGGATCTGATCATAAACTATCGTGGGTATAAGCCTGACAGTAGATGTGTAGGGTACGAAAAGGATGGGCAGAGCCTTAGCTACGGCGAGGTTGTATGAGTTCAGGCCCCTCTGCGGTGGAGGTAATAGCCCTACGTCTCAGTGCTCAGGGAGCTTGTTGTTGAGTGGAAATATAGAATACAATGAGTTGCTAACCCCTCTACCAGTGGGGGAGGGTGGCTTATATAGAGTGCGCTGCCCTCCACAACGGTTCCGGTACAGGGGTGGAGTTGTGGGGATTGAATGCGTACGTTACAGGTAACGTATGCTCTAAATGCTAAAAAATGCAACCGGAAACGTACGACCTTTTCCCTCCAGAGAGGTTACGATGTACCGAGTGTAGCCAGTCGGTTAGCTTGGTATCCTCCGAATGCTAGTCTCCGACTGGATGGTCGAGGACCTATTACCGACTGGATGATGGGGACTCCTTAATTCAGTCGGGACTGACTAAGGGCCTTGTCCTTTGTGAGGGGTAGTCCTTGGGTAGCACCTACATGACAGGTCTATGACCCTACCCTAGGACTATGACCCCATCATTAGTCCCCGAATGGATTGGGGTTGAAACGACGAAGCGGTGCTTGAAGTTTGGATCCGACTCGAACAGATTTGGCTTGGGCGTTGCTTGCCTCGATCCATTTTATCTTTTCTGACCAACGATCCGAGTGGAAGTACTCGCGAAACAGACTGTCGGAGCCGAGTGCTTCTGCGACATCTTTTGACGCGACCGGTCAACTGACAACGGCGGATTTTCCGGGATCTCAAATTTCGGGTTCCGCGCGCTCAGCGGGGATGACGCCATCGCACAAGAGTAGCGCCTGACGCCTCGATTCTTGCACCTTCAACCTCTCCACTAATATCGCCGCGGTGGGTCGGGGGATAAGGTTTCGGACCCACCCGCCAGCGACCCAATCGGAGCCCTACTTAAATCTCGGCGGCGAAGGTTCTTCCTTACGCTCGCCGAATCTCTTGCCTTCGCCTGCTCCGTCTCTCTCGCCACCTCCAGCGCCTCTACACCCTTCCCTCCCCCTTCCTCCCACGGGCTCGCATTTTCGGCCATGACCAAGGGTCAAACGAGCAAGATGGAGGCGAGGAAGAAGAAGGGGAAGGCGGCGGCTCCTGCCCAGCGGCGGCAGCGGCCGCTGCCGGCAGGGTGGATTCAAGGCGACTTCCTCCCCTCCACGGTGACGGAGGGGGATCTGCTGCAGCTGGTCGAGCACGGGATGATCGTGCACAAGACCTGGAGGCTGCCGGCGGAGAACGAGGTCGAGCCGGCGCCCCGGGAGGGGGAGCGCGTCTTGCTTCTCAACCACGTCTATCGAGGTTTCTCCTTGCCCCCGCATCCTTTCTTCAAGGGCATCATGAATCACTTCGGGGCACAACTTCACCACTTTCCCCCGAACGCCATTGCCCATCTCTCTGCCTTTATAGTTCTGTGTGAGTGTTTCATTGGCTGTCCTCCCCATTGGGGGCTGTTCAAGCACATATTTTCTGCTAGGTCCCAGACCATCAAACGACTTAGCCGGTCGGATGATAAAACACATCTTCTCCAGATCTGCGGGGGTCTAGGTTTCCAGAAAAAGAGTCGGAGCAGTTATCCTGCCCTCCAGCTAAGTGAGTCGGTCAGGAACTGGCAGTCGACGTGGTTCTACTGCCAGGATATCGCCTGTCCGAATGCTTCGACAGGGCTGCCTCCCTTTAGCTTAGATCGGCCCGCCCCACCTAAGCAACTCGCGCTCACGAGGGTGGAGAAGAACGACATCCAGCCTCTGGTCAGGGCGCTCGTAGATGTCGTTAGGAGGGGGGTCACTGGCATAGACTTGCTGCAGGTCTTCCTCGGTCGGCGTATCCCACCCCTGCAGGCTCGCGACCATGCCATGTGGCATTATACGGGGCCCGAGGATTCCACTCGGACCAATGACGTGGGCGTGACTGAGGAGAGGGTGACCTCGTGGGTGCTCCAGATCACAGGCCCCTGTGAGAATCCCAAAGGATCTCGGCGAGTGAAGCCCTTCTACGTGGATAATCCTCCTCCGAGTCAGGTGAGTGGCACTTGTCGAGTGCTCCTAACTATCTTAATCTTATCGTTTGCTTGAATCTCTGTGTGACGTCTGATGTCGCCGACTGAATTTTATGCAGGAGTGGACCAACTGGTTTTCTCCCGTTTCGAACGGGATCCCGGCCGAGGAGGAGGAAGGCAGCTAGGAGGGCAGCGTGGAGAGCGCCGAATATGTCTCCGACAGCGGGGAGTCGGAGGAAGAGACTAGCGAGGAAGAGGAGGAAGACGAAGAGCAGGACTCGCCGCCTCCGCAAACAGAGCATCGGACCAAGCGCCGACACGAGCCTGCCGTTCCCTCGGCCCCTCCAGCATCTTCGAGTGCTCCGCCCACTGCCCCGGTGCTCCCGAGTGCTCGGAGCACCAAAAGGGCCAGGGATGCTGCCGCTGACACTGCGGGTCAGTCTTCCAAGGCGGCCAAACCGAGTGGGTCCAAACCTCGGAAGGCTCTGCCGCGGATGAGGGTTGCTGTCCCCGTCACCTCCACGTAAGTGTATCGATCTTCTAATTTCTTCTGATATCCGAGTGAATCCCTATTCATTGGTCGAATGGATTTCACTCGACAGAGTCGCTACTTCTGCCACCTCTCCGGCGCGCCAGGAGGATGACCTCATGTACACGGACAACGTCGTCTCGTCCCAGCCAGGTGTGTTGTAGTGACTTTGAGTGTTTTGTTCTATCATAGGTTCTGCCTCTTTCTTTTTCCGAGATCTTGCGTCGTTCGGTCTATCAGGGGAGATTTGCATGGACGAGGGCGATCAGGGGAGAACTGAACAGGTTGCGGAGCCCGTTCTTGAGGCTGCTCTGCCTGTTGCTGCTCTCGCCGCCGACGTGCCGCCGACTGAGGCACTGCCGCCGACTGAACCGGCACTGGTGGTTGAGGTGCCGATTGGAACGGACCTCGGGATGCCTGAGGAACTTCCGACGATGCCAGGCTCGTCGAATGTTGAGTTCAACATCCAGCGTCTCCCGGAGGAGCAGGTGGGAGCGGCCAAGGGAGCCATGGTGCACGCGGAGCTGATGGCTGGGGAAGCCAAGAGGGCCTACGACTCCGTCGCGTCCTTGTACCAGCGGAGCTTGGAGCTGCGGATGATATCCGAGTAAGTGGGCTAGTAAGTATTTACTTTTCTTTTGTAACCCACTGGGTGTTTTTGGATAGCAGCTGTTGTTTGCAATGGGTTCACTCTGAGTGAACCCAGTGTGTGTAGTCCCCGAGACTTCTGTCGAGTGCTTGCACCGGCAGTTGTCTTTATACATATTGTCTTTACTTTGGTTAGGTCTGTAAATAACGTGACCGACTGCTAGCAGTTGTGGCACTCGGAGTGCACTTACTGTAAGAGTCTCCGAGAGTAAGTTGTACTCAGGTCAGGTAGTATTGGCCTCGTAGGCATAGGTGGTAACATGCAGCTCAATAGGGCGGGCCTCCTTGAGTTGCATGCCAGTGGGGTCACTCTTAGTGAACCCACTGGGTGTAGTCCCCGGGAGCGCTATCGACTGCTTGCGTCGGCAGGGGTCTGAAGAACTTAGACTTTTGTTGTTGGATTTTCTGATTGTCCCTTGGTTTTGCTGGCAGAAAACTTGTGAAATGGGAACAGCCTATGAGACTCTCAGGGCGGAGAAGAATCAGTTAGCTGGTGAGCTTGATGCGGCGCTGCTTGCAATGGCTGGCATGAAGGATGCTCTAGCGGGACGAGAGAAGTCATTGGAGCAGGCGCGTGAAGCGAACAAGGTGTTGACTGAGGAAGTGGAAAAGATGGGGAAACAGAGGACTGCGCTGATGGGTCAGATGGACGTGCTGAACAAACGGTGCAGAGCACATGAGAAATACGTCAGCGACTGGGCTCGGCAGATGATGACGCGTCTGGCTGGTAAGTCCTGCTCTTTTTGAGTGGTTGTGTTATGCGCGTCACACTCGGCACTTATTGTCTGCTTGTCCTGTTGTCGCAGATTTTTGCTTTGACGCTGAAGCTAAAGCGGCTGATGTAGAGCGGTCGATTCTCGAGAATGTTCCACTCGGCGAGGACGCCAATCGGGATCTGCTCCGTGCGCACATCCGCGTGGGCAAAGTTGGTCCTTTCATCGGTTGACTGAGAGAAGTCATCGGCCGAATCGACAAGGAGCTTTGGCCAGAAGATGAGTCACGGCAGAAGATGGAGAACCTGATGACCCGACTGGAGGAGATTCCGAACCGAGTGCAGTCGTGGAAGAAATCTGCAGCTCGTTGTGGTGCAGATGTTGCTCTATCTCTGGTCTGAGTCCATTGCAAGGAGGTGCGCGAGGAGAAGTTGAAGACGTTGAAGGTGGCCAACATGAAGAAACTTCGATTCGAAGACTTCATGGAAACCTTCCTTGAAAGTGCTACCCGCATCGCCGACGGTATTGATCTGGACACGTTCGTAGAGCCCTCCAGTCCTGGTGTTAATCCAGATGAAGCGTAAAAACACTTTTATCCTCGGTATGTCGAGTGTTGATCTGTAAGAAACTTTGGCCACTGCTGTTGGCCGTCACATTCTTGGTTCGGTGTGGGTAAGCTTGATCCACAGCGAGCTACTATCTTTGGTTGAACTTTGAACCGAATCTTTTGCTCTTCTGTTGCAATGTTGACTCTAGTTTTTGTTTGGCGTTTATTGGTGAAGCCAAAGGCAAACATTCGGAACATGTCAGTTGTTTTGACATCTGCATGAACCTCATTGAGGGTCCGTGGAATTCCCTAAGTCCCCGAGTGTGATGTTAAGTGCACACCCGGAGAAGGCTAATACTTAGGCGATTCTGGATCGCAGCTAAGTCCCCGAGTGTGACGTTAAGTGCACACTCGGAGAAAGTTAATACCTAGGCGATTCTGGATCGGAGCTAAGCCCCCAAGTGTGACGTTAAGTGCACACCCGGAGAAGGTTAATACTTAGGCGATTCTGGATCGCAGCTAAGCCCCCGAGTGTGACGTTAAGTGCACACTCGGAGAAAGTTAATACTTAGGCGATTCTGGATCGCAGCTAAGCCCCCCGAGTGTGACGTGAAGTGCACACTCGGAGAAAGTTAATACTTAGGCGATTCTGGATCGCAGCTAAGCCCCCGAGTGTGACGTGAAGTGCACACTCGGAGAAAGTTAATACTTAGGCGATTCTGGATCGCAGCTAAGCCTCCGAGTGTGACGTGAAGTGCACACTTGGAGAAAGTTAATACTTAGGCGATTCTGGATCGCAACTAAGTTTTTTTTTGAGACCGGACTCTGCGACCGCGGAAGAACTTTGAACCTGCAAAAAACTCAATCTGCTTTATATTATTTCACTAATACTTGTTCTTTACATTGCTTCAGTCGACGATCACGTGTAGAAGCGCTTTAGGAGATCTACGTTCCATGCACGCGGCTCGTCTGTCTCCCTCTCGATGTTGTAGAGTCTGTATGCTCCGTTGTTCAGCACCTTGGAGATGATGAAGGGTCCTTCCCAGGCCGGAGCCAACTTGTGAGGTCTTTGCTGATCCACTCGGAGCACCAGGTCGCCTGCTTGGAACGTGCGACTTCTGACGTGGCGTGCATGAAAACGCCGCAGATTTTGTTGATAAATGGTTGAGCGAGTTAGTGCCATCTCGCGCTCCTCCTCCAGAAGATCCACTCCGTCTTGCCTTGCTTGTTCTGCTTCGGCTTCGGAGAAGAGTTCGACTCGTGGCGCATTGTGAAGCAAATCACTCGGAAGGACCGCTTCTGCTCCATAAACGAGGAAGAACGGTGATCGCCCTGTAGATCTGTTCGGGGTTGTGCGAAGTCCCCAAAGCACTGAAGGTAGCTCGGTAACCCAAGCGCCAGCGGCATGTGCCATCTCTCCCAGGAGTCGGGGCTTCAAACCTTGCAAAATGAGTCCGTTTGCCCGCTCTGCTTGTCCATTGGACTGAGGATGCACCACGGAAGCAAAATCCACTCAGATGCCTTGGCTTGTACAGAAACCTTTGAATCTGTCCGAGTCAAAGTTTGTCCCGTTGTCCGTGATTATGCTGTGAGGTACACCGAATCTGAAGATGATGTCCCTGACAAACTTGACGGTTATTGAGGTGTCGAGCTTCTTGATGGGCTTCGCTTCGATCCATTTCGTGAACTTGTCGACTGCCACCAACAGATGTGTGTATCCACCTTGGCCTGTCTTGAATGGGCCGACTGTATCTAATCCCCACACTGCAAACGACCACACAAGAGGGATCGTCTTCAATGTAGACGTCAGCTTGTGGGACTTGTTGGAGTAGAACTGGCAGCCCTCACATCGGTCAACCATATCTTTAGCCATCTCGTTAGCCTGCAGCCAGAAGAAACCAGCACTGAATGCCTTGGTGACGATTGCTCTCGAAGAAGCATGATGACCGCAGGTCCCCGAGTGAATATCCTCCAGAATCAGCTGCCCCTCCTCTGGGGAGATGCATCGTTGAAGAACGCCTGAGATACTTTCTTTGTACAATTGGCCATCAATGACAGTGAATGACTTCGACCTGCGGACTATCTGCCTGGCCAGGACTTCGTCTTCTGGTAGTTCCTGCCCCAGAATATATGCAACGATCGGCACAGTCCAATCGGGGATGACGGCAAGAATCTCCATGACCAGATCAACCACAGCAGGAACATTGACTTCAGTCGGATCCGTTGAACTCTTTGGTTGTACCGGCTCCTCTGTGAAAGGATCTTCTTTGACTGAGGGGAGGTGGAGGTGCTCGAGGCAGACGTCACTCGGGACTGGTCTCCGAGTGGATCCGAGTTTTGCTAACTCATCAGCTGCTTGGTTCTTCAGTCTTGGAACATGGTAAAGTTCTAGACCTTCAAACTTCTTCTCAAGCTTCCTCAATGCATTGCAGTATGTAGTCATGGTGGGGTTTCTAACGTCCCACCCTTTCATCACTTCATTGACCACCAAATCCGAATCGCCGTAGACCATCAGGCGACGGACGCCGAGTGAGATGGCCATACGCAACCCGTAGAGGAGAGCTTCATACTCTGCCTCGTTGTTGGAGGAATCTAAGTGTATCTGTAGCACGTACTTGAGCTTGTCGCCCTTTGGTGATATGATCACAACGCCAGCGCCGGAGCCATTCAACATCTTAGACCCATCGAAGAACATTGTCCAATGGGCCGAGCAGATGTGGGTCGGTTGCTGTTGTTCTACCCATTCTGCTATGAAGTCAGCCAGAGCTTGAGACTTAATAGCTTTCTTGGCCTCGAACTTGATATCGCAGTACAGCATCTCCATCGCCCACTTCGCCACTCGGCTTGACGCATCTCGATTGTGGAGAATTTCCGACAATGGAGCATCAGAAACGACAGACACCGAGTGGTCTATGAAATAATGGGCCACCTTCTTCGCAGTCATGTAAATCCCGTAGATAAGTTTTTGTTAGTGGGGATACCTCTGCTTGGAAGAAGTCAGGACTTCGGAGATGTAGTACACTGGGTGCTGAACTTCGTATGCTTTGCCTTCTTATTATCGTTCGACTGTAAGAACAGTACTGACGACTTGATTTGTAGCCGCGATATACATAAGAAGGGGCTCTTTACTGAGCGGAGCAGTAAGAACCGGCTGGGTGGAAAGTAGGACTTTGAGGTCGTCGAATGCGAGTTGGGCTTCATCTGTCCACTCGAAGGTATCTGATTTCTTCATGAGTCGGTACAGAGGAAGCGCTTTTTCGCCGAGTCGACTGATGAACCCGCTCAAAGCTGCTAGGCAACCTGTGAGCTGTTGAACATCGTGTATTCTAACCGGCCTCTCCATTCGGACGATGGTCCCGATCTTTTCGGGGTTGACATCGATCCCTCGTTCGGAAACAAAGAAACCGAGTAACTTTCCGCTGGGAACACCAAATGAACATTTGGCTGGATTGAGCTTGATATCGTACCTACGAAGGTTGGCGAATGTTTCTGCCAAGTCAGTCAGCAGGTCGGAACCTTTGCGTGACTTGACTACGATATCATCCATATACACCTCCACATTCCGACCGATCTGGTCGAGGAGACATTTTTGGATCATGCGCGTAAAGGTAGCTCCTGCATTCTTCAAACCGAATGGCATAGTGATGTAGCAGAAGCACCCGAATGGGGTGATGAAGGCTGTTTTTAACTCGTCGGGACCATACAGACGGATCTGATGATAGCCTGAGTAGGCATCAAGAA
The DNA here is from genome assembly GCF_904849725.1 of Hordeum vulgare subsp. vulgare. Classification (NCBI taxonomy): domain Eukaryota; kingdom Viridiplantae; phylum Streptophyta; class Magnoliopsida; order Poales; family Poaceae; genus Hordeum; species Hordeum vulgare. The sequence continues at coordinate 379,778,753 of NC_058519.1, forward strand.
ATGACAGACGCTCACAACCCGCAGTCGAATCGACAATTTGATCTATGCGGGGGAGCGGAAAATGGTCTTTCGGGCAGACCTTATTGAGATGCTTGAAGTCGATGCACATTCGGGGCGACTTGTCCTTCTTGGGCACCATGACAACAATGGCGAGCCACTCGGAGTGGTGAAACTCGCGAATGAAGTTGGCTGCCAGCAGCTTGGCCACCTCTTCCCCGATTGCCTTCCTCTTGTGCGCGGCGGACCGGCGCATGCGCTCTCGGACAGGCCGAGCAGTGGAATCCACGTGCAGTCGGTGCTCAGCCAACTCCCTGGGTACACCTGGCATGTCGGAGGGTTTCCATGCGAAGATGTCCCAGTTCTCACGGAGGAATTGGGTGAGCTTGGCTTCCTATTTAGGATCGAGGGTGGTGGAGATGTTCGTCGGGGCAGCAGTGGCGTCCGTCGGGTGGATGCTGACCTTCTTCGTCTCTCCCGCCGACTGAAATGCAGACTCTGAAGCTGGTATCTTCGAGTGCATCAGGTCGGCGGGGTCGACTGTTTTCTTGTACTCGTCTAGCTCGAGGATGGCCATCTGCTGGTCGGCGATTCTTGATCCCTGCTGCAGACATTCTTCAGCCCGCTGCCGATTGCCAGTGATGGTGATCACACTCTTCAGGCCTGGCATCTTCAGCTTCAGGTATAGGTAACATGGACAGGCCATGAAGTGCGCATACGCTGGGCGACCCAGAATTGCGTGATAAGCGCTCTGGAAGTCAACCACTTCGAACGTCAGCTTTTCCTTGCGGAAGTTCTTGTCGGAGCCGAAAATGACGTCCAACGCGATCTGGCCGAGTAATTTGGCCTTTCGTCCAGGGACGACTCCATGGAACTGCATGCTGCTCTCGCTGAGTTTGGACATCGGGATGCCCATCCCCTTGAGTGTGTCGGCGTACATGATATTCAAGCCGCTGCCGCCATCCATGAGGACTTTGCGCAGTCGGACTCCTTCTACCACCGGGTCGACGACCAGAGCCTGTCTCCCCGGGATGGGTACATGGGCCGGATGATCCGACTGATCGAAAGTGATCGCAGTCTGAGACCATTTGAGGAACTTGGGGTTGGTAGGGGTGGCCATGTTTACCTCTCTGTTCACCAGCTTCAGTCGGCTCTTAGTCTCGACGTCAGCAAAGATCATCAGGGTTGCATGGACTTGGGGGAACGGATCCTCCTTATCCTCCTCATCCTGTTCATGGTCCTTCCCACTCGGTTGCCCTTTGCCGAACCCCTGGATCAGGAGGCGACACTGTCGAGTGGTATGCTTCGCATATACGGGGTTGCCTTCTTCATCCATCTTCGTATGAACCGGACATGGCTGGTCCAGGATGGGGTTATTGAACTGCTTCTTCTTGGGGGTGAACTGAGCCTTCCCTTTGCCCTTGAACTTGGCATTGGTTACGGCTGCAGCTTCTGCTTGCGGAGCGGTCGGAGCTTTCTGCTTCTGCTTCCGAGTGTTGCCCCCATCGCCATCAGCGACTGTTTTGTGCTTGCCGCTTCGGATGCGGTCCTCTTCTTCACCATTTGCATAGCGTGTTGCTATCTCCATCATCTTGCTCATGGAGATGTCGCCTGTTCGGCCGAACTTCAGGTACAGATCCCTGTACCACACGCCTGCCTTGAAGGCGCAGACTGCTTGATGCTCGGTGACGTTCTCCACCGTGTGATAGAGAGTTGTCCAGCGCTGGATGAAGTCACGCAGGGGCTCATTCTGCTTCTGGACGCAGTGCTAGAGCTCCACAAGGCTAGCATGACGCTTGCACATCCCTTCGAAGGTCCTGATGAACACTCGGGCCAGATCTGCCCAACTGTAGATGCTTGAGGGGGCCAACTGGTTCAGCCACGCTCGCACCGAGCTGTCGAGCATCAGAGGGAGGTGCTTCATGGCGACATGGTCGTCCCCTCCTCCGATCTGGACTACCACTCGGTAGTCATCCAGCCACGTTTCTGGCTTGGACTCCCCTGTAAACTTGTTAATTCCCGTCGCCAATCGGAAGTTGGGAGGGATGTTAGCCGAACGGATGGCTCGACTGAAACACTCGGGACCAGAAACGATGGCCCTGCTTCCACTCGGACGGTCAATATCGCGACCATCGTGGTGGGCTCGGCCCCTGTCGACCCTCCGCTGGGCGATATGCCCTCTTGCGTCGGGCCTTGGGTCGTAAGTGTCACCGACTGAACGCCGATCATCATGATGTCGGGGCCCGTAGGGCCCACCGCGCGGAGGGGTGCGTGAACGGCGAAGATCATCGTGATTTATGGAACGGCTGCCTCCTTTGTGCCACTGATGGGAACCTGGGCCGTGAGCTGACTGATGCGTATTCGCATGAACAGAACTATTATAGATCCTGTCGTGCGACTGGGAGACCGCCGAATTCTGCTGCTGCGCCGTGTGCAACAGTGCTCGGATCTGCTCGATCCCTCTACCAGCCTGTGAATCAGTCGGCTGGAGGGAATCAGCAATCTTGGCAGCCGCAGCCAAGTTGAGGAGGGGTGTGCGGAACAGCTCCACGTTGCTCCACCGAGTGTGCCCACTGGCAGAACGGCGAGGAGGACGACGTGCGCCGGACGCTTCACCGATCTCGTGCTCGTTCCGGCTAGCTTGACGGGGATCTTCATGGGAATTGGCCATGTGTACTTCTGCTGCAGGCCCGCGACCCGCGTACTCGGAAGGAAACTCAGTCGGAACCGAGCCCGAGCGCTAGGACGGTGGGGCAACCACAACTGACTCTAGAACCGCCACTTGTGAAGATGCATTCTGGCGCGCCTGGGCGTGTTGCACCCAACGCTGGAGCCGCGGACGGCGGGACCGCTTGACGCGTCGTGTGACGGCGGTGTAGGTCGACACCGGAGCCGACTGCTAGAGAAGAAGAATGCCGCGGGCGCCGGCACAGAGGTGTGTAGCCCCGCGACGGGGAAGCGCCTCGACGTCGAGGGGCGCATCCCGAAGCCACGCCGAATCATCGACGATGAAGGAGAGAGCGCCGAAGAAGATTTGGTGACCCATGCTCGAATCTCCACCGGATGACTTGACGAAAGGAAGTAGTCGCAAACTCGCCGGAAGTCGCTTAGACGCCTGCCCCACGGTGGGCGCCAACTGTCGTGGGTATAAGCGTGACAGTAGATGTGTAGGGTACGAAAAGGATGGACAGAGCCTTAGCTACGGCGAGGTTGTATGAGTTCAGGCCCCTCTGCGGTGGAGGTAATAGCCCTACGTCTCAGTGCTCAGGGAGCTAGTTGTCGAGTGGAAATATAGAGGACAATGAGTTGCTAACCCCTCTACCAGTGGGGGAGGGTGGCTTATATAGAGTGCGCTTCCCTCCACAACGGTTCCGGTACACGGGTGGAGTTGTGGGGATTGAATGCGTACGTTACAGGTAACGTATGCTCTAAATGCTAAAAAATGCACCCGGAAACGTATGACCATTTCCCTCCAGAGAGGTTACGATGTACCGAGTGTAGCCAGTCGGTTAGCTTGGTATCCTCCGAATGCTAGTCTCCGACTGGATGGTCGAGGACCTGTTACCGACTGGATGATGGGGACTCCTTAATTCAGTCGGGACTGACTAAGGGCCTTGTCCTTTGTGAGGGGTAGTCCTTGGGTAGGACCTACATGACAGGCCTATGACCCTACCCTAGGACTATGACCCCATCATAAACTCTTCCACCAAATAATCCAACTAGCATCAACTACAAAGAGTACTCAACACTACTAGCAACCTTACAAGTACCAATCGGAGCCGCGAGACGGAGATTGGTTACAAGTGATGAACTAGGGTTTGGAGATGAGATGGTGCTGATGAAGATGTTGATGGTGACGAGTCCCCTCCGATGAGAGGAGTGTTGGTGATGACGATGGCGATGATTTCCCCCTCCGGGAGGGAAGTTTCCCTGGCAGGATCGTCCTTCCGGAGCTTTAGATTTGTTCTGCTCAAGTTCCGCCTCGTGGAGGTCCAGTGGGCCAGTGGGCCAGTGGGCTGCCCACAAGCCCTCATGGCGCGGCCTGGGGGGAGGGGGTGGCCGTGCCGTGAAGGCTTGTGGGCACCCCCTTGTGCCCCTCTGGCACTTCTTTGGCCTAGTATTTTTGATAAATCGGGGAAAAAAATCCTCGTTGATTTTTACGGTGTTTGGAGTTGCGCAGAATAGGTATCTCAACTTTGCTCCACTTTCAGGCCAGAATTCCAGTTGCCGGCGTTCTCCCTCTTCATGTAAACCTTGAAAAATAAGAGAGAAAAAGCATAAGAATTGTACCATGAAGTGAAATAACAGCCAAAGAAGTGATAAATATCATCATGAAAACATGATGCAAAATGGACGTATCAACTCCCCCAAGCTTAGAACTCGCTTGTCCTTAAGCCGAGCTCAATGAATATGTCCACATGTTTAGGAAGAGAAGTGTCGACAAAACAAGATACGAACATGCATGCATCAAGATCAAGATCAGAACAACAATACCAACATATAATCTCTCATGATAAAGTGATAATTCCTTCACAAAGTAAAGCATGGATCAAGAACCTTACAGAGAACTAACAACCGATAGCCTTTAGTCATTCAAGCAATTGCAATTTATCACAACATCAGAAAGAGTCAAATAAGAGCTTGTAAAGCAAATCCACATACTCAATCATTCTTTCGTTCTCTACAATTGCTACAACTCACGTGGTACTCATGATATCAAAGTTTCAGCTGGACACAGAGAAAGATAGGGGCTAAAAGTTTTGCCTCCCAACTGCTTACCTCAAGGGTAATGTCAACAATAATAATTCATGAATACCTACCTTGAAGTTGACATATGAATATAGATATTTCCCAAGCATGTGACGTTAGCCAAGATAAAGGCGAAACAACGAATTGGTGAAGATCACCATGACTCTTTCAAGGGAAAAAGTAATGGTACAAGATAGGCCCTTTGCAGAGGGAAGCAGCGGTTGTCATGCGCTTTTGAGGTTTGGATGCATGTCCTCTTAGTGCGGAGGAACGTCACTTTATATTGCCTGCTGTGATAAAGAACTTTATTATGCAGTCTGTCTCTTTTATGTCTTCCTCATCACTGGTTCGTATAAAGCTTATTTTCCACACACTAATAGATCATACATATTAGAGAGCAATTTTTGTTGCTTGCACCGATGACAACTTACTTGAGGGATCTTATTCAATCCATAGGTAGGTATGGTGGACACTCATGGCAAAACTGGTTTGAAGGTTTATGGATGCACAAGTAGTATCTCTACTTGGTGCGGGAGGTTTTGGCTAATATGAGGTGGAAGCAATCATCACATGCTAAGGGATCTCTAATCATATGACATTGTTCAGAGCCAAGAAAACACAATTCATTATGTTGTCTTCCTTGTCCAACATCTACTTCTAGGCATGCAATAGTTTGGTGAGTGTTCACAATCATAGATGGTGTCAGAGATGATATATTTATATGTGAACCTCTCCTTCCTTATCATTTCCTATTAATTGCAACCATGACCAAGGTCTAAGTTTTCCTACCCTCAACAAGTTTCAATCCTCATTCTTTTATATGTGAAGCCATCACTTCCCATAGGATCATTACATGATCTTTCATGCTTTTGTTCTATTCCCACTCTTTTGATTATGGCAAGAGGCAAAGCCCTTCAACTAAGACACTCTTTATTATATGGCTCACGAGAAAGAATACATCGGGGGTGACACAAAGCAAAACTCGAAATTAAAACACTAAGACTTTTAAACTACTAGAGAAAAAGAAAATTGAAAAGGAACAAACTAAAACAAAGGTAAAGGCAAAAGATGTGATGGTGATACGATACCGGGGCAACTCCCCCAAGCTTGGCACAAGCCAAGGGGATTTCCCATACCAATGCTCAGTTGTCTTCCTTTGGTGGTGATGGTGGAGTTGTTGCAATCTTTGACTCCAAGAGGGTCATTAATCTTTGATTTATACCTTGGAGATCTGCCATATGTTTTTCCAGCAAAACAACTTCATGAGTGAGACAAGTATTGCGAGCACGAGTTGTTTCACAAAACCTCAAGAGTTCATTCAAAGATGGAGACAGTAGGTGGAGGTAGGGTTGGAGGAAATCCACTTCGACAACTTCTTCCTTGTTGAGCACAGATTGCACTTCGTCCCATGCTTGATACTTCTCCTTAGCTTTGCCCTTGGTTTCTTTAGGTAGCCTTTCCTTAGCCTCCATGACCTCCATCCTTTTCAGATCAGCATGAACTTCTCCATAGATTTGACGGAGGTTGTTCTCCCCCACAGATTCCTGGGACGACATCTTGAACTAGATCTGCGGCAGAAAACAGGCTCGAAACGAAAAACAGAGGAAATCTGCGTGATGCAGGGGTCACAACAAACGGAAGTATATATATTGATTTTTTTTCAGACCAGAAGGAGTACCCCACACAAAAACGGAGTCCGGGAGGCGCACGAGGTGGCCACAAGCCCTCACGACGTGGCTAGGGGGTGGGCCCACGCCGTGCAGGCTTGTCACCTCCTCGCACACTTTCCGAACTACTTCCAATTTTTGTATTTTTTCAAATATTCCAAAACGGAGAAAATTTCCTACTGGAAAAGTTTTGGACTCTGTTTTCTTACCGAATCACATACCTCTTCATTTTCGGAGTCTGGAACAGGCTGATAAATGTCCCTTAGGTATTCTTCCGGAGTTATGGTATTGATGATATTGCTTTCAACATTTATGGGAGTACCTGAGATATAATGCTTGTTTCTCTGCCCATTTACCACTCTCGGACAATTACCTTCCATGTTGTTGATCTTGATAGGACCGAAACGATATACTTCCTCAACAACATAGGGACCTTCCCATTTAGAGAGAAGCTTGCCTGCAAAGAATCTTAAGCGAGAGTTATATAGCAAGACATAATCACCTACATTGAACTCACGCTTTTGTATCCTCTTATCATGCCACCTCTTAACTTTCTCTTTGAATAGCTTAGCATTCTCATATGCCTGAGTTCTCCACTCATCAAGCGAGCTAATATCAAATAACCTCTTCTCACTGGGAATTTTGAAATCAAAGTTGAGCTCTTTGATTGCCCAATAAGCTTTATGCTCTAGCTCAAGAGGTAAGTGACTTGCTTTCCCATACACCATTTTGTACGGAGAAATGCCCATGGGATTCTTATAGGCAGTTCTATAAGCCCACAGTGCATCATCGAGCTTCTTAGACCAATACTTTCTAGACCCGTTGACAGTCTTTTGCAGAATTAGTTTAATCTGTCTATTGCCTAGCTCTACTTGACCACTGGACTGCGGGTAATAGGGAGACCCAATTCTATTGTTGACATCGTACTTAGCAAGCGTTTTACGGAAAGCACCTTGAATGAAGTGTGAACCACCGTCAGTCATTAGATATCTAGGGACTCCAAATCTAGGGAAGATAACTTCTTTTAGCATCTTGATAGAGGTGTTGTGATCAGCACTACTAGTGGGGATAGCTTCTACGCACTTAGTGACGTAATCAACAACAACTAGGATATGAGTATACCCGTTGGATTTTGGAAAAGGTCCCATATAATTAGAGCCCCAAACATCAAATGGTTCAATGACAAGTGAATAGTTCATAGGCATTTCCTGACGTTTGCTAATATTACCTATTCTTCGTCATTCGTCACAAGACAATACAAACTTACGGGCATCCTTGAAGAGAGTGGGCCAATAGAAACCTGATTGCAATACCTTCTGTGCAGTTCTATCTCCCGCATGGTGTCCTCCGTAGGCCTCAGAGTGACACTTCTGTAGGATCTGTCCCTGTTCATGTTCAGGTACACAACGTCTAATAACACCATCTACTCCTTCCTTATAAAGGTGAGGATCATCCCAAAAGTAATGTCTCAAGTCAAAGAAGAATTTCTTCTTTTGGTGGTACGTGAAACTAGTCGGTATGTATTTGGCAACGATATAGTTTGCATAATCAGCATACCACGGTGCACTACGTGAAGCATTGATGACATTCAATTGCTCATCGGGAAAGCTATCATCAATAGGTTGTGGGTCATCAAGAACGTTCTCCAACCTAGACAAGTTATCTTCTACTGGGTTATCAGCACCCTTTCTGTCAACAATGTGCAAATCAAATTCTGGTAGCAAGAGAACCCATCTGATAAGTCTAGGTTTAGCATCATTCTTCTCCATGAGGTACTTAATATCATCATGATCAGTGTGAATAGTGACTTTGGAATCAACTATGTAAGACCTGAACTTTTCACATGCAAACACGACTGCTAAAAACTCCTTCTCCGTAGTAGCATAGTTTCTGTGGGCACTGTCTAGAGTTTTACTAGCGTAGTGAATAACATTCAACTTCTTATCGACTCTTTGCCCTAAAACAACACCAACAACATAATCACTAGCATCACACATGATCCCAGAAGGCAAGTTCCAATTAGGTGGTTGAACAATAGGTGCAGTTATCAAAGCCCTCTTAAGTATTTCGAAGGCTTCCTCACAACCATCGTCAAAGACAAAAGGAATATCCTTTTGCAAGAGATTGGTAAGAGGCCTAGAAATGTTAGAGAAGTCTTTAATGAACCTTCTATAGAAACCAGCATGACCAAGGAAACTTCTTATCCCTTTGATATCTGTGGGGTATGGTGTTTTCTCGATTGCATCAACCTTAGCCTTATCGACTTCAATACCTCTTTCAAAAATTTTATGTCCTAAGACGATGCCTTCATTAACCATAAAGTGGCACTTCTCCCAATTCAAGACAAGATTGGTGTCTTTACATCTCTGCAAGACTTGATCAAGGTTGCTAAGGCAATCATCAAAGGAAGACCCGTAAATGGAGAAGTCATCCATGAAAACCTCAACAATCTTTTCACAAAAGTCATAGAATATAGCCATCATACATCTTTGAAAGGTGGCAAGTGCATTACATAAGCCAAAAGGCATACGTCTGTAAGCAAAGGTACCGAAAGGGCAGGTGAAAGTGGTTTTCTCCTGATCAGATTGTGCAACTGGTATTTGGGAGAAACCAGAATAACCGTCTAGAAAGAAGAAGTGTGTGTGTTTGGACAGCCTTTCTAGCATTTGGTCGATAAAAGGCAAAGGGTAATGATATTTCCTAGTGGCTTTATTCAATTTCCTAAAATCGATCACCATCCTATAGCGAGTAATAATCCTCTGTGGGATCAATTAATCCTTATCATTAGGGACAACGGTAATGCCTCCCTTCTTAGGGACGCAATGCACCGAACTCACCCAATCGCTGTGAGCAACAGGATAAATGATACCCGCTTCCAGGAGCTTTAGTATTTCTTTTCTTACTACTTCTTTCATCTTAGGATTCAATCTCCTTTGATGATCAACAACTGGTTTGAAGTCAGGATCAGTTTTAATCTTGTGCTGGCATAGAGTGGGACTTATGCCCTTAAGATCATCAAGAGTATATCCAATAGCAGCACGGTGCTTCCTCAGAGTTTTTAGTAACTTCTTTTCTTCATGCTCTGAGAGGCTAGCACTAATTATAACAGTATATATCTCCTTTTCATCAAGATAGGCATACTTAAGAGTATCAGGCAACTGTTTAAGCTCGAACATAGGATCACCCTTTGGTGGGGGTGGATCCCCAAGCAGTTAAACATGCAAGTTATTCTTAAGGATAGGATATTGTTCTAAGACAACTCTATCTATCTCATCCCTTTCATCCATATGCATATCATTTACATGCTCACGCAAGTATTTCTCTAAGGGATCAGTAGGAGGCACGGCAATAGAGGCTAAGGCAATAGTTTCATCCCTACTAGGCAACTCCTTTTCATGAGGTTGTCTACCAAACTTAGAGAAATTGAACTCATGTGACACACCTTCAAAGCCAACAGTTACAGTTTGCTTCTCACAATCAATATGAGCATTGACAGTATTGAGGAAGGGTCTGCCAAATATGATGGGACAAAAGCTATCTTGTGAAGTAGCAAGAACGAGGAAATCAGCAGGATACTTCGTTTTACCACACAAGACTTCAACATCCCTAACAATTCCCACAGGGCAGATGGTATCTCTATTGGCAAGCTGAATAGTGACATCAATAGGCTCTATCTCAACACGTGCAATCTCATCTTTGATTTCATCGTATAAGGATTGAGGTATTGCACTAACACTAGCACCCACGTCACATAAGCCATGATAACAATGATCTCCTATCTTAACAGAAACCACAAGCATGCCAACAACAGGCCTATGTTTGTCTCTAACGTGAGGTTTAGCAATTCTAGCAGCATCTTCACAGAAGTGAATATTATGTCCCTCAACATCGTCGGACAGAAGATCTTTGATAATATCAATGCTAGGTTCAACTCTAATTTGCTCAGGGGGTGTAGGTGTTCTAATATAGCCTCTACATACCACAGTTGAAGCTTTAGAATGATCCTTTATCCTAACAGGGAAATGTGGTTTCTCAATGTAAGCACTGGGAACAATAGAATCATTATAGGCAATGACTTCGTCTTCAACTCGAGTGGGTTTAACTACATTGACTTATAAAGGAGGCTGATATTTAAACCACTTCTCTTTGGGGAGATCAATATTTGCATCAAAGTATTCACACAATGAAGCTACTATCTCAGAGTCAAGTCCATACTTAGCGCTAAAATAACTAAAGGTGTTTGTCTCAACAAAGGATTTAACGCAATCAAACGTGAAATTCGTACCTGACTCCTTACCTTCTTCAAGCTCCCAATCTTCGGAGTTGCATTTAATTCTCTCCAATAAATTCCATTTGAAGTCAATATCTCTCTTCATAAAAGAACCGTTACAAGAAGTGTCAAGCATGGTGCGATCATCATGAGAAAGCCGAGCATAGAAGTTCTGAATGATAATTTCTGTCGAGAGCTCATGATTGGGGCATGAATATAGCAGTGATTTAAGCCTCCCCCAAGCTTGAGCGATGCTTTCTCTGTCGTGAGGCCAAAAATTATAAATATAATTCCGATCACGATGCACTAAATGCATAGGATAAAACTTTTGATGAAATTCCAATTTCAACCGATTGTAGTCCCATGATCTAGTATCATCACATAGCCTATACCATGTCAACGCCTTATCCTTCAAAGATAAAGGAAAGACCTTCTTCTTGACCTCATCCTCGGGCACACCTGCAAGCTTAAATAAACCACAAACTTCATGTACATAGATTAGATGCAAGTCTGGATGTGATGTTCCATCTCGTGTAAAAGGATTAGCCAGCAGTTTCTCAAGCATACCCGAAGGAAATTCAAAGCAAATATTTTCAGTAGGTGCAACAGGTTGAGGAGCAACTATTTGTGCCTCCGTTCGAGGTGAAGATACCCCGAACAAGCCCCTCAAAGGATTAGTATCCATAGTGACAAGTGACAATAAATTTCAGCACACTATATGAATGTTTCCTTACCAAGTTCCACTCACCAAAGGCGCTTCACTCCCCGGCAACGACGCCAGAAAAGAGTCTTGATGACCCACAAGTATAGGGGATCAATCGTAGTCCTTTCGATAAGTAAGATTGTCAAACCCAATGAGGAGCAGAAGGATCTGACAAGTGGTTTTCAACAAGGAAATATCTGCAAGCACTGAAATTGTCGGTAACAAGTGATTGTGTGGTGAGATGATTCGTAGCAAGCAACAAGTAAGAAAAGTAGCAACGGTGCAGCAAAGTGGCCCAATCCCTTTTGTATCAAGGGACAAGCCTGGACAAAGTCTTATAGGAGGAAAAACGCTCTCGAGGACACACGGGAATTTCTATCATGCTCGTTTCATCATGTTCATATGATTCACATTCGTTACTTTGATAGTTTGATATGTGGGTGGACCGGCGTTTGGTTACTGCCCTTACTTGGACAAGCATCCCACTTATGATTAACCCCTCTCGCAAGCATCCGCAACTATGAAAGAGGAATTAAGACAAAGTCTAACCATAACATTAAACTAGTGGATCCAAATCAGCCCCTTACGAAGCAACACATAACTAGGGTTTAAGCTTGTGTCACTCTAGCAACCCATTATCTACTTACTACTTCCCAATTCCTTCCTCTAGGCCCAAATAATTGTGAAGTGTTATGTAGTCGATGTTCACATAACACCACTAGAGTGAAAACAACATACAACATATCAAATTACCGAATGAATACCAAATTCACATGACTACTATTAGCATGACTTATCCCATGTCCTTAGGAACAAAAGTAACTACTCACAAAGCATAATCATATTCATGACCAGAGAGGTAATGAGTAGCATCAAGGATCTGAACATAAACTCTTCCACGAAATAATCCAACTAGCATCAACTACAAAGAGTACCCAACACTAGTAGCAAGTACCAATCGGAGTCGCGAGACGGAGATTGGTTACAAGTGATGAACTAGGGTTTGGAGATGAGATGGTGGTGATGAAGATGTTGATGGTGACGAGTCCCCTCCGATGAGAGGCGTGTAGGTGATGACGATGGTGACAAATTTCCCCCTCCGGGAGGGAAGTTTCCCCGACAGGATCGTCCTGTCGGAGCTCTAGATTGGTTCTGCTCAAGTTCCACCTCGTGGCGACGACGAAACCATGATAAAGCTCCTCCCTGATTTTTTTCTGGACGAAACCCTTCATATAGCAAAAGAGGGGGGGGGCAGTAGGCCAGTGGGCTGCCCACAAGCCCTCATGGCGCGGCCTAGGGGGGTGGCCGCGCCGTGCAGGCTTGTGGGCACCCCTGGTGACCCTCTGGCACTTCTTCGGCCCAGTATTTTTGATAAATCGGGAAACAAATCCTCGTTGATTTTTACGGCGTTTGGAGTTGCGCAGAATAGGTATCTCAACTTTGCTCCACTTTCAGGCGAGAATTCCAGTTGCCGGCATTCTCGCTCATCATGTAAACCTTGCAAAATAAGATAGAAAAGACATAAGAATTGTACCATGAAGTGAAATAACAGCCAAAGAAGCGATAAATATCAACATGAAAACATGATGTAAAATGGACGTATCAATAGTTCATTGCGTCATGCTTTACGACTTTGAATTGAGGCTCCAAAGACATTTTGAATATCAAGGAGCATATGAGATGTTCCGAGAGCTGAAATTGGGATTTCAAGCTCGTGCCCGTGTTGAGAGGTAGGACACCACCGACAAGATTCTTTGCCTGAAAAATGAAGGAGAACGGCTCAATCGGTGAGCATGTGCTCAGATTGTGTAAGTACTACAATCGCTTGAATCAAGTGGGAGTTGATCTACCAGATAATATATTGATTGACATAGTTCTCAAAGTCACTGCCACCAACCTACTGGAGCTTCCTGATGAACTATAACATATTAGGGACGGAGAAGATGATCCCTCAGATATTCGTGATGTTTGACAGCACGAAGGTAGAAATCAAGAAGGAGCATCAAGTGTTGATGGTTACTAAAACCACTAGTTTCAAGAAGGGTAAGAGCAATAAGGGAAACTTTGAGGATGACAAGCCAGTTGTCGCTCCATTGAAGAAACACAAGGTTGAACCCAAACCCGATACTGAGTGCTTCTATTATGAGGGGAGTGGTCACTAGAAGTGGAACTGCCCCAGATGCTTGAAAGATAAGAAGGCTCACAATGTTAACAAAGCTATATTTGATATACATGTTATTGACGTGTGCCTTGCTAGTGCTTGTTGTAGCCCCTGGGTATTTGATACCGGTTCAGTTGCTAATATTAAGTAACTCAAAATAGGAGTTGTGGAATAAAATAGAGACTAGCTAATGGTGAGGTGTAGATGTGTGTAGGAACTTTCCGAGGTTGATGTGATCACCATCACACGCTCCATCTACCTTCGGGATTAGTGATAAATCTAGACAAATGTTATTTGGTGTCTGCGTTGAGCATGAACATTATATTGATTTTGTTTATCGCGAGACCATTATTTACGTAAGTTAGAGAATAATTGTCGGGACCCCGATCCTAAGCCATAAGAATCCAGCATGTAACACATCACATCACTTTGCGGTCTCATGCATGGTTATCCCCACGGCTGCCACCTTACCTTGGTCGGTACCATTTGCATCTTTTGAGTCGTGTATGTGAATATGTCGCTTACATTCAAATGTAAAAGAATTCGGGTCAACATAACTAGTTATAAACCCAAGTGGCACATCCATACAGGGATATGCATACATAACCCAGAAATGTAGGTGTCAGACAACAGTGTGTGTAGACGAGTCGTTGCAAGTTATATGGACTCCATTACACCGCATGAGATTGCCCAGAAGGGACATACAAAATAGCAAAGTAGGATACATGTCGGTCAACCAATGTGTCCGAAGTAGTAGCAAGCTACCAAGGCTTACTGGAATCACAAAGGGGCATTTCCCTGTAAAGAATACTACTAAAGGCACACAACTAGGTGTCCTATCCCATACATATCGTTGCACAACATAGATATGCATGACATGCCCAATATGCATAGATACAACAAAGGCCTCACAACATAACCATACAACATCACAATATATATTTAGAAGGCTCAGAAGAGCCTTGCATAATATGTTCATACAGGTAGGGGTCTCATGACCCAACACACATATCATACAAGCAAGTTTTACAAACCAAGCAGAAGCATAAGGCTGCCTCAGTACATACGTGAAAGCATAAAAGAGGCGCACAACCTGACTATGTACAACCCTCCCAAGGGTCCATGATCGTAGCTGGGACACGAGCTACTCTGCTTCGTGAACGTCTAGATAAAACCCACCTGATGGGTCGTGGGTGTCATCTACAACAATTATTAAGCAAACATGAGTACAAAAGTACTCATCAAGTCTTTAAATCAGATCTAACTACTCATGCACATGTATCAACAAGGGGAGTTGTGGGTTTCTTGAAGTAAGCCATCTTTGACTCTTGGCTAAACTGTACTATGACTACGAGTACTTTTGAACAAGTTTGAGAAAGCGTACATGAGTCCACTATCACCACAACAATACATTACCATGGATTCTTCCCGTCGTCCTATGAGAATGCCATCCACGGTACTCACACTTGTCTTCATACTTTTATGAGTGAACATTAAAGTTATCTATGAACAACATATGTTTCCAAGTAGTCCATATCTGAGGACGCAGCTATTCTATCTGATCATAATCCCGCAGAGGTGTACTTCTTCACACACACTCCCACCACTTATCGCCATGTGCACCTCATGCACCTCGACAACCTTCAAGCGGAAGCCCGACGAGGGAGTCGGCCACGACCGTTTACCACACTAACACCTAGTCTAGGTTTATCGCCTATTTTAGACTGAGCCCGCATAGAAGTCCGGCCGAAGTTTCTGCTACGGCCTCAAATGATGTGCGCAGGGTTCCCAAGGCCCCCGTTCGGGTGCTACTTTGTACACCGTTACACTGCCTACCGTGTTATAGCCCACCCCTAAGGTCAGTGCTATGCACGGCCCCCCTCATATGCTACAACCACCAGAAACTACTTGCAACTCCTGGACAGTGTACTGGACAACTAATAAGTTGAGCAGGGTCATATTTCAGGGCCCAACATGTGGTAGTAGCTAGTATTGGTTCACATACGCGGAACTCAGTTCCTAAGAGTGGTTCCAATGAGACAACCCGCCATGTACTCCTACACAGCCTCTCATAGATACCTTTACTAAATCAGGTTCAACATTTAACTTATGTCACTAAAACACATTCATTCACTTCAGTTCATCATCCAGATGAATCAGACCTGACACAACTCTAAGCATAGCAAGCATAGCAAAGTAAGGAACATCATGGATCAAGCATCTACCAGGTATGCTAGGTTGCTGTGTTTAGCTATGTACTTTGATAATGACAGGTCATGCAGAGGAATGAGTTCAACTACCAAAACAAGTAGCATTTGAAACGTTGTGTCCTAATGCAATAAATGAGAGCCGGAGCGAGAACATGGGATTATGTAGCGACCCGACTCAAAAGGAGTCAAGCCTCTGTGTATCTGTGCCATCCCTGGATCAGTATGCTGGCACACACAGTACATCAATGTATATATCAAAGTGCAATCACATGTAAATAGCGTAAAACTGATATGTACCTTAAATATCTCAGCGGAAGCAGTCAAGGGAGTGGAGTCCCAATAAACACCAACGGCAAGTTGAGTGTAGACCGTAACCCTGAATCATACTCTTACTCGTCGAAGAAAAAAATATCTGCAACATAAGACGTTGCAGCCGTGTAGGTCAGCATATTGAATATGCCGGCAAGTCACATAAGAGAGGGGTGAGAAGTAATCATCTATACTATATGCATATATGGTAGGTGGGGCTATAAGTTTTTAGCGAAAAGCAAGTTTTCTCCTACATCAAGAGAGGGCTAAAAGAAAAATGTTACTACATTGTTGGTTGTTAACCAGATGGTTCCACCATCCAATTCTCGTACCCATGTTGTCGACAATACCCACATCAATATTATTATTTGTGTTGAGAATTTCAGATAACTTCAGTTCCTTTGGCTCAAGTTGTCCATGAGCGTGGACACGACTAATCGATTAGGTTTGAGTACTTTGTAGAGTTTTGCACACGTTCCCCACAAGATTTGATCGCCTCCGAGTATGTCCTCGCACTTCAGGGTGTTTGAAGACCGGATGATCAAACCATGGTCTTTCAACAGGTCCCTCTGAATCCCTGTCGGTGCCCATCCAATCCTACCGTTCTTCTACATCTGCTACCACCGCCTGTCAGAGTCGCCGCGTTGTCCAACCAAGCCAGAGCCCATAATGACTTGTGGCTGTGCAGGTAAGCCTTGGGTCTTGAAAATATCCGTCCGTCTCTTTGAGCCTGGGTGAAGCTTTCAGCAGGATGTCATGGCCGTCTCCAGCATCCCGGGTCATCCACTGGGTTCTCTAGGGAGCCGATCAACCGTCCTTCACCCAGAGTTGCATTGCGTCCTGAGGCCTTGAAAAGTCTTGACTTAACCGGTCTTGGTTATTAAATTATTCTCGCATCACTCGTGATAAACTCTCAATCAGAATCCTGTCTACTCAAGCATAGCAATATAAAATTTGTCGTCCCGGGCCTAGTATCGGGGTTGTTGGGTGCCTACCACATGATACTACAATATGTAACCATAATTTCCAAGTACCTACTCAGCATGCAATTGGGCATAGGATGGTAGAACTACGATGCATAAAACATAGGTGATACATGATCAAATGACTTGCCTGGCGATGTTGACGAAGAAGAATTTCTTGAGAAATAACTTGATAGACTACTCGTCACTCTCCGATGAAATCTATATAACAAACAAAGTATTCACATAAGCACTCATACTAGCAATCATTCTAACAATCAAAACAAAAGAGAGAGCGAATAAAAATCCGAAAGAAACTTCACTAAAACTAGGAGTCTTCTACTACATCAAACACTAAATAATTTTTTTGTCTAACAGAAAATAATAACAGGGAATTAAGATATCAATTTAGCTAAGATAAAATAGAGTATTTTTCACAAAACTTTTGAAGGCATTTCCAAACGGGATTTGAAACAGTGGAGAAACCAAATGCAAGTTACTAAGGAACTAGAATTGATTTCATGATAACAAATAAAAATAAAATCCAAACTTGTTGCAAAACTACTGGTAACTAACATAAACAAAACATAATCTTTCTGAAATACAAAAGAAAATAATTTAAAAAGAATTATAGAAAAAATAATAGCCATAATCCTAAAAGAGGTGAAACAGAAATTGTTTCCCAAGACACAATGAGCTAAGATACTCAAATAATTCTGAAATTTTTAGCACTGATAACTAAGATCACTTGTGATCAGTAGCAAAAAGAATCAAATTAAAAGCTCGTTTTAAACTCCTGGAATAGGCAAAACAAGGTTTAAACTAAATCTGATCTAATTCAAAATTTTAAAATTTCAAACATAGACAAATTATATGTTTTTAAAAACTACAGAAAATTGTGATCTGCTGGAAAAAGATTCAACTCCATTGGAGTTGTGGATCAAAAGTTATAGGGAAAACAAAAATAGAACTAATTCTGTCACAGATTTAAAACAGAAAACAGAATCTGATGACGTGGCACGATCTGATTGGCCGTATCCGTGCGCTCCTAAAACTAACTAACGAACGGCCCCTATGTAGGGAAAACGATTCGGTTCACTTAACTGGCGGACCGGTTCTTTAAGAAAAACCGAAAAGGTATGTCCCTTGTAATCTACACCGTAGATCTTGATCTAATAGGCAAACCAAAAAAAGAAAAAAAAACAGGATGAGGAGAAGGAGCCTTACCGTGACTAGCAGGGGCTGGAGGCATTCTCTGGCGAGGTGGCTGGCATGGGGGAGCAGCTCCGGCGTGGGGGGAGTTGCCGGCGGGGTGGGGTGTCGAAGGAGGGGGGATTCGGCTCCTGGGAGGGGCGACGTGCTCCTGGCGAGTGGGGGGGAACCGATGGAGAGCTCCTGGCGGCGTTCTCCTGGCAGGAAGCTTCGGCAGGGTGGGGTGACCAGGGGAGAGCGACGAGGTGGAGGGAGGTGCGGCGTGTGAGGGTGGCGCTGGCGGGGTCTAGGTGGTGGAGGGGGGTGACGCTAGGGTGACGGGGCGCTCGGCAGGGTCCTGGCGAGGCTCTCCCGGGGATGAACTCCGGCGAGGTGGCGCGCGAGCTAGAGGCAAGGAGAGCGCGGGGTTTCGAGGGGAATGGAACGAGGAGGCCATGGGGATTCTTATAGGGGTGGCGGGAGGAGCTGGGATGGAAAGTATTTCGCGAATCCGGGAGAAGGGGATTCGGTTCCTTGCCATGGAAGGCAACCGAGCTCTCGAAGGAAAATGACGAGAGGACGAAGACGGTAGGGGATCGGGCCGGATCGAATCTTAATGGGCCCAGATGTCTTTCCTAAATAAAAGTTCACTTTCCAATTTTTATTAATACGAGAATTAAAACAATTAAAAGGGAAAGGAATATTCCTCGGAATATAGGGTAATATATATTAAAATTTTCAGAAAAACAAATCCAAAAAGATGGGCATTTTTCCATGACCGAAATGAAAAACTAAAAAAAAATGTTTTTCAGAAAAATCCCCTAAGGCTTTATCTTTTGCAAATAATTTTCAAATAAAACTTTGGTTTTTCTTCGCTCAAATATTTTTCAAAAATACCCCTGATTTTGGGAGGGTCATTTTCCTCCGCTCTTTCTTGCATGCAAGAATTATTTTCCGGCACTTCTTGCACGAAGAAAACAAATAGAAATGCAAAAGAAAATTTTGAAAGAATTCAAATGCAAATCTCCGTTCAAATTCTTTATAGTGGAAGAAGTCACGTCATCTTCTCTCTTTGCTTTTAAATGATTGAATTTGAATTCACTGGAGAAGGGAAAAGTCATTTTATTCCCTCTCATTCAAAAGTTTTGAAAAGTTTCAAATTCCACTCAAGTTTCAATCACTCAATCAAACAAACAATCATTCTAATAATTATTTTAACATTCCAAAATTTGGGATGTTACAAACCTACCACACTTAAAATGAATCTCGTCCTCGAGATTCAAAGAGGCTAGAAAGAAAGGTTAGGGTTTGGGGGTCTTCTAGCAATCCAATCTCTTGCAAAGTGGGATGCTACCACACTTAAAATGAGAGGTACTGGTCCCTTAAGATTTTAACAATCCTCTGGGGTTTTTGGCATCTGACTCCTCACAGTCTTCATATCTTTCGTAATATTCATAACGTCTCCATCAAAAACGAGGGCTCTTCCGTTGATATAAGTTTCTTCCGTTATTGGGTCTTCTTAACTGACAGTCTCGTGGTCAATTCTAAATAACATATCGATGATTCTCATGGTGGTCTATCATTTGTGGTTATCCTGCAGAGAGAGAGGTCTTGGTTTCATGCTCACCGTAAAATTTCCTATGCGTGACAACAAATGCCATGTAGATGGGGCTTTCCTTGTACCATTCTAAGGCTTAAACAAAATCTTCAAAGAACGTCGTCTCTCTATATGGGTAAGTCTCTCAGATTTACCATTCCGAATAGCAAGATAAATGATAAGAGTCAGTCGTCATGGTGATCAATCCATTCCGCACCCAAATCATTTCTCTGTATAAGGTTTAGCGAATCTCGCATTCTAAAACTTGGGCATCCTCACAAGAATTGCAGAATTTCTCTTGTCCACGAACGAAGTTCGGATAATCCATTGGTTCTGCAAGCTGAACAAAACATCTATCGTATCTTCACAACTCTCTGGCTTTTGTATGTTCCTAAGAAAACGTTTGCTGATCCATCATAGCTTCTTCCATAGATCATATTCATTTCATAATTAATCCTTTATTACATCCTTGCTTTCTTCAAAATTCCAACTCAAAAGTAATTTATTACAAATGCTGCCATCCACATTGTTCGGTATGGTCAAGCATTTCTGCCAACTTTGTTCATCTGCCTCTCTTGGAGATACTTTAGTTCCACTGGAACTTTTGGAGGTGCTCCTTGAAATCATCCATCTTTTGCTTCATCGTGGTGGTCATCAGCTTCATCTCCATCGTCTCCGCACGCACTTCACTCAGGTATTCCTGGGTATGACGGAGTCTTGCTTCAAGTATTTCTCCAATCTGACGTATGGCTTCCATGGCAGCTCCACGAACAGCATCAAAGAAGGTTGCTCGTGGTACACGTGAAATGAAAAAGTATTGCCCCATAGTCTTTAGAAAAACTCCTTTCACATGGTGGAGGTGTACTTCCACGTACCAAAGTTCCACTCCATTCTCCATGAATGGGTAGCCTTTGTAGACTGCATCCCCTTCAAGATGAATGTGCTTCATCATGTCCTTCAGGATTTTCGGGTAATCATGATCACTGGTCAGGGTCATGATTGTTTCTGGGCCCTTGAGGAATGACTCGTAGAGAGTTGTTATCTGTAGGTGTCAGTAAATAGGTACTTAGAGGAGTGTATGTGTCTCCTTGGTAATGCATGGTACATTCGTACTCATTGGATCCTGTGGGTTTACTGATTACTACCATACTTGAAATGAGACATACTCATGCCTGCATAGACCATATTTTCTCATATCCTCGGAGATCTTTGTTCGATGAGAAACAACACATACAGTTTCAACATAGGCAATCATGAGACAATAAATTCCATTTATTCATGATGTTATTACAATCTCAGGGACTTCTGTTACAAAAATTTCACTCCATGATCTCATGAAAAACATGAGTTCTTTAGATTACACTAATTGCTGCGGTCAAAACTTAACTACTCCTTTTTAGCTTTCCTCCTTTGTGGACAATCGCTAGCAAAATGTCCTACTTCCTTGCAACGAAAGCAAATGAGTTCTGACAAGTCTCGAGGCATCTTAGTGTTTTCTTTTGCTCCTTGGGTTTCCGGGTTCCTTCCTGAGCACATGTATTTGTGGTGGCCAAATTCCATACACTTGTAACACCTGACATGACTCAGGTCTATGTCTGCAGAGATTTGGCTCTTCCGAGGGTACTTTTTCTTCTTTCCGGACTCCTTTATTTTGGCCAGTTCTTCTATTTCAAGTGGATCAAACTCCACTTATTCCGTCGGGAAGTTTCCCATATACTCTTGGCCTCCCTTCTTGCAATCCTGTGAATAATGTCCTTCTTCTCCACATGAGTAGCATGCATTGGAGAAAAATCTGGTCAGACCTTGTCCATCAGGGTCTTCAATATTTTCGTTCATCATCGGTTCTTCTAGAATCTTCTTCTTGAGTGTTTCCTTCGCTGCATCTTTCTGCTGCTTGACAACTTGTTGCACCTTAGGGTAAATGTGACACTGAGCTGGGTAGTGGGTGGTTCCTTCACAAAGGAAACAAGTCACCTGACTACTTGGGCACTCCTTATCTGGGTGATTTTCTTCACAATGAGTGCATCCATCCTTGTGTTCTTCCTGGGTGTGTCCTATTTCTCCACAGATCTTGCATGCACAAGTCTTCTCCTTCGGATTGTCATAGCACTTCTGAATAAGTCAGGATCTTAACAGAGTGTTCTTGAATTCGTCCCAAGTTTGTGCTCCACTAAATCCTTGTATGGCATGATGCATTTTCCACCAGATAGCAGCACCTTGGGTAAAGTACTGAAGAGCGTGTGCCACTTCATATTTCCTTGAAATCAAATTGTTCCCGAAGTGGTTCTCCATGTTCTGAATCCATATTTCAGCTTCCAGCTGGGTCATTGGTCCAGAGACTACAATTCCAGCTTCATACTCCATATGGTAGGGTTGAGGTTTTGGGGATGAGACGGTTAAGAGAGGGAGATACACACAATACAAACAATATTTTTGAGAATAGGTTTTAGTTGTGGCCGTCGGAAAACACACACCAATGACGGCTCACAAATCATCGTAACTAACGTGGGTATATAATTGGGGTTTGGACTTCTAATAAACATTGGAACGTTTCGGGGTCTTCGAGTT
Organism: Hordeum vulgare subsp. vulgare; assembly: GCF_904849725.1. Classification (NCBI taxonomy): domain Eukaryota; kingdom Viridiplantae; phylum Streptophyta; class Magnoliopsida; order Poales; family Poaceae; genus Hordeum; species Hordeum vulgare. Next base: position 379,801,137 of record NC_058519.1, read on the forward strand.
CTTCGGGTCTTGAGAGTCTTCAATTGGTGTAGCTTCAACTGCATGATGAAATCCTCTTTACTTTGAAGTGGGAGTCGGTTGGTCCTTCACGTGGTCAAGGGGAAAGGGCGTTGTCTAACTATTTGAGGTGAGAGAGAACGTTTGATGAAATCAGAAGAGATGAGAAGTAAAAGGTGTTCTTGAAAAATAGAAATTTTGAGAGATCCTTTCCTAAGAAATTTCCAGTTTCTAGGGTCACATCCTATAGTCAACATGTGCTCTGATACCATTTGTGTAGCGACCCGACTCAAAAGGAGTCAAGCCTCTGTGTATCTGTGCCATCCCTGGATCAGTATGCTGGCACACACAGTACATCAATGTATATATCAAAGTGCAATCACATGTAAATAGCGTAAAACTAATATGTACCTTAAATATCTCAGCGGAAGCAGTCAAGGGAGTGGAGTCCCAATAAACACCAACGGCAAGTTGAGTGTAGACCGTAACCCTGAATCATACTCTTACTCGTCGAAGAAAAAAATATCTGCAACATAAGACGTTGCAGCCGTGTAGGTCAGCATATTGAATATGCCGGCAAGTCACATAAGAGAGGGGTGAGAAGTAAGCATCTATACTATATGCATATATGGCAGGTGGGGCTATAAGTTTTTAGCGAAAAGCAAGTTTTCTCCTACATCAAGAGAGGGCTAAAACAAAATGTTACTACATTGTTGGTTGTTAACCAGATGGTTCCACCATCCAATTCTCGTACCCATGTTGTCGACAATACCCACATAAATATTATTATTTGTGTTGAGAATTTCAGATAACTTCAGTTCCTTTGGCTCAAGTTGTCCATGAGCGTGGACACGACTAATCGATTAGGTTTGAGTACTCTGTAGAGTTTTGCACACGTTCCCCACAAGATTTGATCGCCTCCGAGTATGTCCTCGCACTTCAGGGTGTTTGAAGACCGGATGATCAAAACATGGTCTTTCAACGGGTCCCTCTGAATCCCTGTCGGTGCCCATCCAATCCTACCGTTCTTCTACATCTGCTACCACCGCCTGTCCAGAGTCGCCGCGTTGTGCAAACAAGCCGGAGCCCATAATGACTTGTGGCTGTGCAGGTAAGCCTTGGGTCTTGAGAATATCCGCCCGTCTCTTTGAGCCTGGGTGAAGCTTTCCGCAGGATGTCATGGCCGTCTCCAGCATCCCGGGTCATCCACTGGGTTCTCCAGGGAGCCGATCAACCGTCCTTCACCCAGAGTTGCATTGCGTCCTGAGGCCTTGAAAAGTCTTGACTTAACCGGTCTTGGTTATTAAATTATTCTCGCATCACTCGTGATAAACTCTCAATCAGAATCCTGTCTACTCAAGCATAGCAATATAAAATTTGTCGTCCCGGGCCTAGTATCGGGGTTGTTGGGTGCCAACCACATGATACTACAATATGTAACCATAATTTCCAAGTACCTACTCAGCATGCAATTGGGCATAGGATGGTAGAACTACGATGCATAAAACATAGGTGATACATGATCAAATGACTTGCCTGGCGATGTTGACGTAGAAGAATTTCTTGAGAAATAAATTGATAGACTACTCGTCACTCTCCGATGAAATCTATATAACAAACATAGTATTCACATAAGCACTCATACTAGCAATCATTCTAACAATCAAAACAAAAGAGAGAGCGAATAAGAATCCGAAAGAAACTTCACTAAAACTAGGAGTCTTCTACAACATCAAACACTAAATAATTTTTTTTGTCTAACAGAAAATAATAACAGGGAATTAAGATATCAATTTAGCTAATATAAAATAGAGTATTTTTCACAAAACTTTTGAAGGCATTTCCAATCGGGATTTGAAACAGTGGAGAAACCAAATGCAAGTTACTAAGGAACTAGAATTGATTTCATGATAACAAATAAAAATAAAATCAAAACTTATTGCAAAACTACTGCTAACTAACATAAACAAAACATAAACTTTCTGAAATATAAAATAAAATAATTTAAAAAAATTTATAGAAAAAATAATAGCCATAATCCTAAAAGAGGTGAAACAGAAATTGTTTTACAAGAAACAATGAGCTAAAATACTCAAATAATTTTGAAATTTTTACCACTGATAACTAAGATCAGTAGTGATCAGCAGCAAAAAGAATCAAATTCAAAGCTATTTTTAAACTCCTGGAATAGCCAAAACAAGGTTTAAACTAAATCTGATCTAATTCAAATTTGAAAATTTCAAACATAGACAAATTATATGTTTTTAAAAACTACAGAAACATTGTGATCTACTGGAAAAAGATTCAACTCCATGGGAGTTCTGGATCAAAAGTTATAGGGAAAAGAAAAATAGAACTAATTCTGTCACAGATTTAAAACGGAAAACAGAATCTGATGACGTGGCACGATCTAATTGGCCGTATCCGTGCGCTCCTAAAACTAACTAACGAACGGCCCCTATGTAGGGAAAATGATTCGGTTCACTTAACTGGTGGACCGGTTCTTTAAGAAAAACCGAAAAGGTATGTCCCTTGTAATCTGCACCGTAGATCTTGATCTAATAGGCAAACCAAAAAAAGAAAAAAAACAGGATGAGGAGAACGAGCCTTACCGTGACTGGCAGGGGCTGTAGGCCTTCTCCGGCGAGATGGCTGGCATGGGGGAGCAGCTCCGGCGTGGGGGGGAGTCGCCGTCGGGATGGGGTGGCGTAGGAGGGGGGATTCGGCTCCTGGGAGGGGCGACGTGCTCCTGGCGAGGGGGGAACCGATGGAGAGCTCTTGGCGGCGTTCTCCTGGCAGGAAGCTTCGGCGGGGTGGGGTGACCAAGGGAGGGCGACGAGGTGGAGGGAGGTGCGGCGTGTGGGGGTGGCGCTGGCGGGGTCTAGGTGGTGGAGGGGGGGTGACTCTGGGCGACGGGGCGCTCGGCAGGGTCCTGGCGAGGCTCTCCCGGGGATGAACTCCGGCGAGGTGGCGCGCGAGCTAGAGGCGAGGAGACCACGGGGTTTCGAGGGGAATGGAACGAGGAGGCCATGGGGATTCTTATAGGGGTGGCGGGAGGAGCTGGGATGGAAAGTATTTCGTGAATCCGGGAGAAGGGGATTCGGTTCCTTGCCATGGAAGGCAACCCAGCTCTGGAAGGAAAATGACGAGAGGAGGAAGACGGTAGGGGATCGGGCCGGATCGAATCTTAATGGGCCCAGATGTCTTTCCTAAATAAAAGTTCACTTTCCAATTTTTATTAATACGAGAATTAAAACAATTAAAAGGGAAAGAAATATTCCTCAGAATATAGGGTAATATATATTAAAATTTTCAGAAAAACCAATCCAAAAAGATGGGCATTTTTCCACGACCAAAATGAAAAACTATAAAAAATGTTTTTCAGAAAAATCCCCTTAGGCTTTATCTTTTGCAAATAATTTTCAAATGAAACTTTGGTTTTTCTTGGCTCAAATATTTTTCAAAATACCTCTGATTTTGGGAGGGTCATTTTCCTCCGCTCTTTCTTGCTTGCAAGAATTATTTTCCGGCACTTCTTGCACGAAGAAAACAAATAGAAATGCAAAAGAAAATTTTGAAAGAATTCAAATGCAAATCTGCGTTCAAATTCTTTATAGTTGAAGAAGTCACGTCATCTTCTCTCTTTGCTTTTAAATGATTGAATTTGAATTCACCGGAGAAGGGAAAAGTCATTTTATTCCCTCTCATTCAAAAGTTTTGAAAAGTTTCAAATTTCACTCAAGTTTCAATCACTCAATCAAACAAACAATCATTCTAATAATTATTTTAACATTCCAAAATTTGGGATGTTACAGATTATATCGGAATGTTCAAAAAGGGTGCTTGCCTTGATGATCAACAATAGGAATCTCTTCTTTGTTCTGATACTCGTAAGTGTCGTGTGGAGCAGAGCCTACCGCAATACAAACAATATAACAATCAATACACGACAAGTGCGTCAATATGATGCATGATCATGACATGACATAAATATGTTCGATGAGCTAATGCAACTATCAACAGATCGGTCGAAGTTAGTTTAGATCAAAGATTCAAATTCCACTTCAATAAGGTCTTATTAAATACCCTTTAGTTTATTTGACCTCATGAGCAGGTATAACTTGTTATAACATGCATGATAATAGTACCAATGGATTCCTCGGATTTGTTTGATAATTTTCCATATATAATTTATTTCAATGTGAGTTACAAATTATTTTCTATGAATTTTCAAAGTTTTATACATTTTCCGGAATTTCCAAAATTATTTCTATTTAAGAAAATAGATTAACTATGTCAGCCTGGTGTCAGCATGACCTCAACAGATCAGCTGGCCGTTACCAGATCAAACCTGACCAGTGGGGTCCACTCATAAGTGACCCGTGGCTGGTTGGAGTCACTCGCACGTGGGGTCCCCATGTCATAGACTCAGGGGTTATTCCCGAGTTGACCCTGGGTTTGACTCTAGCTAGGGCCCTCTTGTCAGCGTTTGCTAGTGAATTGATTAGGGGGATTAGTCCCTAAGGACAAACCACATGAGCCCCCACCAGAATCGTGCCGGCAGTGACCAAAATGAAGGTGCTGCATCGTCAGAGTGGCACTACAGGGGGCTGCTGGGCATGCGGGGGCTACCAAAATGTAGCCCACGCTCGACCGCATCAGGCTAGGGGGTCAGGTGGCTATGGGAATACCACAATCCTCGCCGACGCCGACCCGTGCGGCTGCCGGAGCTTGGACGAGGCCGAATCCGACACCATAGGGAGCAGTAGAGCGGCTGGTTAGCACCTACAACATCTACGCGAGCACACAAACTGGACAGGGGCACATGCTGTACCTGAGAGGCACCGGAGCATCGCCGGTGTCAAGGTCCGCGCGGCGGAGCTCCTCGGACTGAGAGCAATCCAAGCCTACAGCTCAAGATCGACCTCTCGGAGATGGGGAATGGATCCAGGGCTCACAGCGTGACGACAACGTTGATAGCTTTCTCGGGGACGGCCTGGAGTAGCCGGACGGCGAGGGTTGAAGGTGAGCTCGAGTTCGTCAAATGGGCCATCTGGCGTCGATTCCCTTGGTTAGAAAAAGCAGCAGCTCAAGGTGGAGTTGTTGAGATGCCGGGGGCGAGGGGGAGCGGCTGAGCTATGTTGGGACGATGAGCTTGAGTAGCACCCGGCCATGGCGAGCAGAGGCGAGGAGGGAGAGAGGAGGGGCGAATGGCGAAGAGGGACGGATCGAGACGATAGCGGCGATCTTATCCCGCGTCGTCACGCTGGCGGGGAGGAGGCAGGCAGCCTAGTGTCGGCGTGACGCCTCCCCCTGGCTCGCCGCTTGCTCTCCTTTGCCTATTGGTAGAGGAAGAAGACGACATGAGCCACTGGTGGTGGGCTGGGCCGCCACTTAAAAGGTAAGGCCCAGGTAACCCTTCCCTTTTTTATTTTTATTTTCTATTTTCTATTTCCAACAATTTGTTTTATTTTTGTTTGGGTAAAATTCCTTAGCACAAAAATCCTGGTTATGGAGTATAGTTGGAATATTTCTTAGCTCCACAAAAGTTTCAGCATTTTTGAAACAACTAAAATAATTATAGTGCTTTTATTTGACATTTTGAGTAGCTTTTATGGATTAATTAAGATACCAAAATTGTTATGAAATTATAATTCACCTATGATATGTTGTTGCCAACATTTATGAAACATGGCGAGCATTTCTGAAAACCATTTTTGGTTCACTGAAAATCATAACTATTCGGGATTGTTTTATTCAATGAAGTGCTAGGGTTTGTTAGTCCCCATTTCAAGTTTAGCAAAAATTTAGACATGATGCAACACTCATGCTAGCACAATGCAAGTGGAAACACTAGGGATGTGACAATAATGGGTTATTTTGTTTATATGAATAATATATTATATGATCATGCACCCAAGATGAATGGTTTATTGAATGTCAATTGTAGTGATACACGTGTTCATAGTACTGATGCCAAAATATGTAAAGTTAGTAATGATAATACCATTTACTTCTGGCACTCCCGCTTAGGTCATATTTGTGTAAAATGCATGAAGAAACTCCATGCTGATAGATCTTTGGACCCACTCGATTTTGAATCGCTTGAGACATGCGTACCATGCCTATTGGTGTAAAACGCATGAAGAACCTCCATGATGATGGATCTTTTGGACTCACTTGATTTTGAATCACTTGAGACATGCAAAACATGCCACATGGGCAAGATGATTGAAGGCCTCGTTTTCTAGTGAGATGGAATGGGCAAGTGACTTATTGGAAATAATATATTTTGATGTATGCAGTCCAATGAGTGTTGAAGCACACAGTGGATATCGTTATTTACTTACTACAAAAATGATTTATGTAGATACGGGTATATTTACTTGATGAATCACAAGTCTCAAATGTTGAAGAGTTCAAGGAAATTTCAGAGTGGAGTTGAAGATCATCATGACAAGAAGATAAAATGTCTACGATATGATCTTAAATATTTAGGATATGTCTTAAATATTTACGATATGTTTGTTGTTAAGAACGGGTCCTTTCTCGAGAAAGAGTTTCTCATGAAAGAATTGAGTGGGAGGGTGGTGGAACTTGATAAGGTTATTGAACCGTCACTTCAACCACGGAGTAGCAGGGTGCAGGAAGATGTTCCTGTGGCACCTACACCAATTGAAGAGGAAGCTACTGATGGTGATCACAACGCTTCAGATAAAGGTACTACCAAACCTCGTAGGTCGATAAGGACGCGTACAGCTCTTGAGTAGTACGGTAATCCTTTATTAGAGGTCATGTTGTTGGACAAATATGAACCTATGAGCTATGAAGAAGCAACGATGGGCCCAGATTCCAATAAATGGTTAGACGCCATGAAATACAAGATAGGATCCATGTATGAAAACAAAGTGTGTATTTTGGAGGAATTACCTGATGGTCATAAGGCTATTAAGTACAAATGGATCTTTAAGAGGAAGATAGGCGATGATGGTAAATGTCACCATTTATAGAGATCGACTTCTTGCAAAGTGGTTTACAACAAGTTCAAACAGTTGACTATGATGAGACTTTCCCACTGTAGCAATGCTAATGTCTGTTGGAATGATGTTAGCAGTTGCTGCATTTTTTGATTATGAAATTTGGCAGATGGATGTCAAAAAACATTTCCTTAACGGGGAAAGGTTGTATGTGATAGAACCATAAGGCTTTGTCATTCCTAAGGATGATAAAAGGCATGCGAGCTCAACCGATCCATTTATGGACAGGTGCAAGCATCTCGGAGTTGGAATAAGCACTTTGATGTGTGATCAAAGCTTTTGGTTTATACAGAGTTTATGAAGAAACTTGTATTTACAAGAAAGTGTGTGGGAGCACTATATATTTTTTGATTAGTATATGTGGTTGACATATTGTTGATCATAAATTATGTAGAATTTTTAGAGAGCATAAAGGGTTGTTTGACAGGAGTTTTTCAAAGGAAAAACCTGGATAAAGCTACTTGAATATTGGGCACCAAGATCTATAAAGATAGATCAAGACGCTTGATAAAACTTTCAATGAATACATACTTTGACAAGATTTTGAAGGAGATGAAAATGAATCAAGTCAAAGAAAGAGTTCTTGGCTGTATTGTAAGGTGTGAATTTGAGTAAGACTCAAAGCTCGACAAAGACAGAAGAAGGAGAAAGGACAAAGGTCGTCCCCTGTGTATTAGCTGTAGGCTCTATAGTATGCCATGTTGTGTACCGTAGCTGATGTGTGCCTTGCCATGAGTCTGTCAAGGGGTACAAGAGTGATCGAGGAGTGGATCACTGGACAATGATCAAAACTATCCTTAGTAACTACAGGAATAAGGAAAATTTTCTTGATTATGGAGGTGATAAAAGAGTTCGTCGTAAAGGGTTACGTCGATGCAAGCTTTAACACCAATCTGAATAACTCTGAGTAGAAATCCAGATTCGTATAGTGGAGCAGCCACTTGGGATAGCTCCAAGTAGAGCATGGTAGGATCTTCTACATTATGAGATAAATATTTACAAAGTACACACGAGTCTGATTGTTGCAGATTCATTGACTAAAACCTCTCTCTCAAGCAAAACATAAAAAAACCCTAGAACTCATTGGGTGTTGATCACATGGTGATGTGAACTACATTATTGACTCTAGTGAAAGTGGGAGATTGTTGGAAATATGCCCTAGAGGCAATGATAAATTAGTTATTATCATATTTTGTTGTTCATGATAATCGTTTATTATCCATGCTATAATTGTATTGATTGGGAACTCAAGTACATGTGTGGATACATAGACAACACTGTGTCCCTAGTGAGCCTTTACTGGACTAACTTGTTTGTTCAAAGATGGCTAAGATTTCCTATCCATAGACATGACTTGTCATTTGATAACGAGTCACATCATTAGGAGAATGATGTGATGGACAAGACCCAAACCTTAAGCATAGCGTTTGATCATATCCAGTTACTACTATTGCTTTCTGCATCTCAGTGTATCTATTCCTATGACCATGAGATCATGCAACTCGCTGAAACCGGAGGAATGCCTTGTGTGTATCAAACGTCGCAACGTAACTGGGTGACTATAAAGATGATCTACAGGTATCTCCGAGGGTGTCTGTGGAGTTGGCATGGATCAAGACTGGGATTTGTCACTCCATATGATGGAGAGGTATCTCGGGTCCCACTTGGTAATAAAACATCAAAATAACCTTGCTAGCGATGTGGCTAAGGAGTTAGTCACATGATCTTGTATTAAGGAACCAGTAAAGAGACTTGTGAGTAATGAGATTTAACTAGGTACGGAGATACCGACGATCGAATCTCGGGCAAGTAACATACCGATGGACAAAGGGAACCGCGTACCTGATTAGCTAAATCCTTGACATCGTTGGTTAGAACGGTATAGATCTTCGTATAATATATATGAACCAATATAAGCATGTAGGTATGTCTCATGGTTATTGACTGTAGATGTGTGTCAGTCATGTCTACATAGTTCTCGAACGCGTACGGTCTGCACACTTAATCTTCCGTGAAGAGATGGTATTGTTGAGTTATGTAAGTTGGTGACCGAATGCTATTTAGTGTCCTGGATGAGATCCGGATGTCACGAGGAGCTATGGAATGGTCCGAAGGTAAATATTTATATATGGGAAGTCATATTTTGGCTACCCGAAAAGTCTTGGTTTTTTGGTATTGTACCATGAAGCTTCTAGAAGGTTCCAGAAACTTCCGGAGGAGTACGAAAGTCCACCAAGGGTTCCACCACGTCCCAAGGGTTTTATGGGCTAAGGGGAGATGCTCTGGCATTATTGGGACACGCACACAAGTCCCTCAAGGCCCATGCAAATGGGAAAGTTGGAAAGTCCAGCGTTGTATGGAAGGGAAGGAGGAGGACTAGGATTCCACCTCGTCCCCCTTGGCTGTGCCCTAGGGCTTGTAGGGTGCTTTCCCCACGCCCCTCCACCTATATATACAGGGGTGGTGCCACCCTAAGAGCACACACAAATTCCTGGACGCCCCTCTCCCTCTCTCTAGATCGTTTTCTCTTTGGTTTGCGGTTTAGGTAGCGCTTGGTGTAGCCTTGCCGGAATAGCACCACCACCACCGCCACCACACCGACGTGTTGCCAAAGAACTCAACTACTACTTCATCCATGCGAGCGTAGGAAATTTTCTATTTGCCATGCAACGTTCCCCAACAGCCACAAGTCACTGTTCCGCGGTGTGCCCATCTAGAGCCATATTCCGGTGCCGCGCCGGAAGGGGGATCGATCATGGAGGGCTTCTACAACAACCCTGCCGCTCCCATGGTGAGGTGTGAGAAGTTCACCTTAAACCTATGGGTACGTAGTTAGTACCTAGATGGCTATCTCTCCCTCTCTCTTGATCTTCAATACAATTATGATCACATCTTTGCTTTGATCTATTCGATGTAATTCTTTCATGTGGTGCATTTGGTGGGATCCAACGAATTGTGGGTTTATGTTCAGATTATTCATGATAAAAGATTTGAGTCTTCTCTGTATTCTATATTTTATTCTTGTTTGCATGATTATTATAGCTTCATAAATCTCTCCGATCGGCCAACTAGATTTATATTTCTTCACTTGGAGGTGTGGATTGTAGTGGGTCCAATCTGGCGGTGCTCTATATCCCAATGACATCGTAGGGGACAAGACACATCTTTTTATTGCTGCCACTAAGGATAAAATGATGGGGTTAATTCATATTAATTGGGTTCTCTTTGTCTACATCATGTCATTGTTCTCCAAGCATTACTATGTTTTATTTAATACTCTAGATGCATGCTGGATAGCGGTCGATGGGTGGGGTAATAGTAATAGTTGCAGGCAGGAGTCGGCCTATTTGCTTATAGACGTGATGCCTATATGCACATGATCATTGTAATTAATAAATATTGCATAACTATGCGCTTTTCTATCAATTGGCCGACAGTAATTTGTTAACCCACTGTATGCTTACTACATAAGAAATGCCACTAGGGAAAATTATGCCCCCGGTCTATTCACTTGTATATTTACAAATGCTACAGTTACCTCGCTACCTTCATTTACTTTTTTTACTTTGTAATTTACTTCATTTACTTGTAAATAACGATTCCAAGGGGATTGACAACCCTCTTCCCGCGTTGGGTGCAAGTGTTTGCTTCTTTGTGTGTAGTCGCTCAAGACGGGGGTTGCGTGCTACTCCTCTTGGTTCGATAACCTTGGTTCTCACTAAGGGAAATACTTATCTATACTGTGTTGGATCACCTGTTCCTCGTCACGAATACTCCAACATATATCACAAGTATTAGGCATCAGATCCATAAGCAAGTAGACCGACTCCTGCCAGCATCTACTGCTATTACTCCAGCCATTGACCGCTATCCAGCATGCATTTAGAGTATATTAAGTAATACAGAGTAATGCTTGGAGGATGATGACATGATGTAGACAAAGTAAATCATATTAATATGACTAAACCCAACCATTTTACCCCTAGCGGCAGTAATACAATATGTGTCATGTCCCTTTCTATCAGTGGGATTGAGCACCTGAACATTGAACCCACTACAACGCACCTCTCCCACTCAAGATAAATCAATCTAGTTGGGAAAACCAAACTGATAGCTCGGAGAGAATTATGAAGCTATAATAATGATGCATATATATGAAAGACCAACAAGGAACTCAATATAATCTCATAAATCAGATGGAAAGAGAGAGAGAGAGGGAGATAGCCATCGAGGTAGTAACAACGGACTTGTAGGTCTATGGTGAACTACTCACACATCACCATGGGAGCAAGAAGGTTGATGTAGAGTCCCTCCGTGATCGAACCCCCCTCTCACAGGGCACCAGAATAGGGCTTAATATGGGCACACGGTGGAACAGAAGCTTGCATCGGTGACAAAATTGTTTCGGGAGGCTCTCTAGGATTTTTGGGATATGTGTGAATTTATAGCAAAGATATCGGGTCCAGGAGAGTTGGGAGGTGGCCCCAAGACATTAGGGCATGACCACCCCCCTGGGTGCGCCCTCTTGGCTTGGGGGCACCGCATGTGCCCTTCGGTCTTCCTGTGAAGTTTCCAAATCTTATTTTTGTCCAGAAAAAATCATCAAAATGTTTCGGGTATTTGTACTTTGTTTAGTACAGTATTCCTGAAAAGCCAAAAACATGCACAAAACTGCAAGTGGCACTTGGCACTAGGTTAATAGGTTAGTGCTTAAAAATATTATAAAACATAAATGCTTGAAAAGTACCCTAAAATGGTAATATAATAGCATGGACCAATCAAAAATTATTTGTACATTTGGGACGTATCAATACCCCTGCTCCTTCTTCTTCCCTAGCTTTCTCCCTAGATGGAAGAAGGGTTCCCCTCTATTCCTTGGTCGCCATGGCTCACGGAGGGGAGGAACCCCTCCGAGGTTGGATCTCTCTCTCTGTGTGTGTGTGTGTGTGTGTGACTTCTTTGTTATACAACCATATTTCTGGCTGAAACCCGTTTTTAGAATATTTGGAGATCCGTAACTCCAATCGGAATGAAATGTTAACACATTTTTTTCTTGATAAAAGCTTCCGTGTTCCCGAATGAGGGCTTCAACCGACTTACAAGGTGTCTACAAGGGGACAGGGCGTGCCCCGCCCTTGTGAATTATGTGGGCCTTCTCTTTTGTTGATTCATATGCGAGAAAATCACATATATTCCATAAAAATATGTGTAACACTTTATCATGTTTGGACTTTGTTTGATATGGATTTCCTACGAAAGGAAAAACATGCAAAAAACAGGAATTGGCATTAGATTACTATGCTAGTGCAAGAATTCTTTATGCATGATTATTTTAGCTTCGTATTTATCTCCGCTCCATCTTTTTGGTTTGGACAACTAGATTGAATTTATCTTCAGTGGGAGTGGTGCGTTGTGATGGGTTCAATTTTGCGGTATCCAACCCCATTGACAGAAAGAGATATGACACATATTTGTATTGCTCCCATTATGTATAAAACAATGGTGTTTATTCGTATTGCTTGTGTTTACTTTGTCTACATCATGTCATATTGCCCCAAGCATTACTTTGTTTCATACTTAATACTCTAGATGCATGTTGGATAACGGTCAATGAGTGGAGTAATGTTAGTATATGCAGCGAGGAGTCGGTCTACTTGCTTATGGATGTGATGCCTATATACATGACCATTTCCTCGAATAAGATGGTATAACTAGAGGCTATTATGTCAATTGCCTAAGAGTAATTTGACTAGCCACCGTATGCTATTTTCCAGAGGAAAGCCTCTAGCGAAAACTATGGCCCCCGGGTCTACTCAAATTATATTACTAAAACAACAAAAATATTGCTTTCATTCATTTTCTGTTATTCAATTTTATATTTATATTATTTATCTATCAGTTTTTAATCCTTTCAAGTAACGAGTTCAAGGGGCTCGACAACCCTCTTGCCCGCGTTGGGTGCAAGTGTTTGATTCTCTCTGTGTAGGTGTTGACGACGATAGTTTGCATGATCCTTTTATTGCTTCGATAACCTTGGTTCTCACTAAGAGAGATATGTATTTTTACCGTGCTGCATATTCTCTCCTATTCGAGGAAAATCCCAATGTAGTTTACAAGTAGCAACACACAGGGAGGAGGTTTGGAGGAGTTATCACCATGCCCCCTGATACTTGTGATCTGCGTTTGGTTTTCCATGAAGAGAAATGTGTTATCACACCATAGTGTGGCTAAGTATATCCCTCGGTTATGAAACCATGGTTTATCGAAACAATAGGAATATCAACTACAACCGTCTTGAGCGGCTGCACACAAGAGAACAAACAACTTGCACCCAATGCGGGTAGGAGGGTTGTCAATCCCCTTGTACTTGTTATTTGCAAGCGAGTAAGGTGTGTAGATAATTTTAGATAGGAAGATAAAATAAAAACAAGTAAATGACAGAAAGGTATTGAAGGTTTTGTAAATATGTTGCAAATAGACTGAGGCGCCACAGTTCTCCCTAATGGAATATCTCATTAAAAATAGCATACGGTGGGTAAACAAATTACTGTTGGGCAATTGACAGAAAAATGGATAGTTATGCGATATTCATGGCAATGATCATGTGTATATAGGCATCACATCCATAAACAAATAGGTCTACTCCTGCATGCACCTGTTACTGTTACTCCACTCATCGACCGCTATCCAACATGCATCTATAGTATTAAGTAAAACAGAGTAATGCATGAAGAACAATAAAATGATGTAGACAAAGTAAACTCAAGCAATATGAATAAACTCCATCGTTTTATCCTTAGTAGAAGCAACACGAAGACACAAGTTGTCCACTTCTATCACTGGGATATAGAAATTCGCCAGGTGGAACCTACTACGATGCAACTCTCTCATCGAAGAAATATCGATCTAGTTAGCCAAACTATTTCAATAGATCGGAGAGAATTATGAAGCTATCATAATCATGCCCATAATAATCATATAAGTATCAGAGATGACTCGAATATTTATCATGAATAATTTGAACATAAACCCACAATTCATTGGACCAAACAAACATACCACATAAAAGGAATTATATCATGTGGATCAAGAGAGAGAGATTGCCATCTAGGCACTAGCTATGTAATCGTACGTCTGTGGTGAACCACTCACATATCATCATGTGGGCAGCAACGTTGATGAATAAGCCTGCCATGATTCACCCCCTCCGAAAGGGTGCCGGAACGGAGCTCTAGATGACCTCAAATCAGAACAAAGACTTGCGGTGGCGTAAAAAGTGTTTCGGGACTGCTTTTGGGGTTTTTAGGGTATCTGAGAATTTATAAGCTAGAGAATGTAGTCGGGAGGGCCTTGAGGGGCCCACAAGCCAACAGGGTGCCCCCTAGGTCGCGCCAGGTTAGCTTGCGGGTCCCTCCTGTGCCCCCAGCCTTCCTTCGATGTTTGTTGGTCTTCTTTTGGTCCAGAACAATTCTCCAAAAAGTGTCAAGTCAATTGGAATTCGTTTGGTATGGAAAACCTGAAAAGTGAAAAACTTGCAGAAAAGTGAAAACCTGAAATATATCAGCATGGAACAATAAAAATTATAGATACATTGGAGACGTATCAAGCAGGCTGAAGCTTAATTCCTCCTCGTCCTCGAGTAGGTAAATGATAAACAACAGAATTTCTGATGTGACCTTATGCATGTATTCTCATTGATAAATTATGAATTAACAAATATTAACACAACAACACTTTTTGGTATAAGCTGGAAAATCATTAATCTTTCAAAGTATACAATCCTCAAAGATTGTTTTACCCTATTCATCTTATTATATTCGCAAGGCATGTCTCCAACTCACCACATTAATACAAATGTCAAGCACCATGGTGTCCAAGTGAGGCAATTGGACCGTACTTTTTCAATATGCATCAACTTTGTATTCTTCATGCAATACATGAGCGTGAACCACTGGACATAGCACATAGGTGGAATAGAATATTGTGGTAGTTTTCAAAGGGGTAAAATGTGGAGAAGATAGTCTCAAATTAACTAGGCGTACCAATGGGCTATGGAGATGCTCGTCGATAGATATCAATGCAAGGAGTAAGAATTTCCATGCAAATGATGCACTAGAGCTATAAGTGTATGAAAGGTCCATTGAAGCTAAGTGGGGTGTGCATCCAACTTGCTTGCTCATGAAAACCCCGGGCATTTTTGAGGATGCCCGTGTATCGACTAAGATGCGGTCCTTTCCGATTTAGGGAACGAGGCCCCGCATTGAAAAGAAGTGCATCTAAGCGTTTCGCAAGCACGGTACCATAGCACATACATAATAATAGTAGAATGACAATAGTAGATTCAACTGCCATCTCATAAATATATCAGAGTTACATCACGCATCCAAACAAGGTAGTTCCGCTACGGACTAGAAAACATGAGAAATGACTATGCTACCCTACATGCTTGCCCACGATCAAGACCACGCCTCAGTCTTCTGGATAGTTCACGTATAGGCGGTCGTTCTCCTCATCGTACTGCCACGCCAGCTGCATGCCGTCGGGATCACCTGTCTTGGGGGTAGCTGAACCTGTTGGTGTTTTGAAGAAATCTGCGAGCCACGTGGACTCAGCAATCTATGACCTCGGTGCCAGAACTAGTCAAGTTATTAGGTAAGGAAGGTGGAGTATTTAGGTTGCAGCATCCTAAGCATATATGGTCTATACTAGCGATCGGTGATTAGCTGATCACTAAGTGATCCTGAACACCTACTTACGCCAATCATAACCCCACCGTGTTCCCGATCGAAGAGAGGTCTTCGAAGGGGACAGTCACGGTTACACACACATTTGGAAATTTTATTATATTATGTTCAAGTTATCTATAACCGGATGTTACAAATATTCCAAGTTGCCACATAACCGCGGGCACGGCTTTCTGAAAGATTAAACCCTGCAGGGGTGCTCCAACTAGTCCATCACAAACGGTCACGGCCCGCAAAGTAATCCTCTATCACGAATCTCGTGATCTCGTTGGATTCCTTAGAGGAAAACCTCAACTCTGGGGAGAACCAAAGCTTCACCGGGATTCCTATACGCAAGATATATCGCTAAGGTAAGACAACTCAGCAGGACCTCCCGTCATGTCGACGACCCCGATAAGAGCCGCTTATCTCAGCCTCAGGACACGACGGATGGAAAAGCCTACAGGAACCAAATCTCAAGCTTCCCTGTGGTGGCCCGACAGTCTGTCCATTTTGGACCAACACTCATGAGGAGCACTGGCACGGGTTGTAGATTAAAATTCCTCGGGGTAGCTATTCCCTATGCAGATTATTATTAAGTGATTAGCAAATTAACACCAATGTTGGGTCCTGCCGGAGAAGTCTTAACACTACACGATATATCAAGGGGGTCCCCATAACAACCCCGAACGTGTTAGGAGCGATCAGTT
This sequence comes from Hordeum vulgare subsp. vulgare, assembly GCF_904849725.1. Lineage (NCBI taxonomy): Eukaryota > Viridiplantae > Streptophyta > Magnoliopsida > Poales > Poaceae > Hordeum > Hordeum vulgare. Next base: position 379,817,604 of record NC_058519.1, read on the forward strand.
ATGGAATCAAACACCGGTAGCCGGTAACTATGGCGGCTTTAACGAAACAAAACACCCGGAAAAAGGCTAGGCCTTCCATTATTTACCAAGTATATAGGTGCATTCATTAAATAACAGATTTAAAATAATGATATCAAGCTCATGTTATCACATGAGACAAAGCACCTACAACTAGCAACGCTAACATTAGAAGCTTAGCAAAGCCTACTTAGCCATTCAAGATTTGATAGGAAGGGGTAAGTGTTTGGGTTTCATGACAATATCAGGAGGCAAGTATTTATGTGGTAGGCAGCGAGCATATGACGAAGAAACGTAATCTAGCATAACAAGTCTAGAGATGGAATCAAGGTCATATCATCTTGCCTGTGATATCCTCAGCTTGGAACTGCTCTTGTTCGTCCTGCACGTACTCTCCCGGATCCACATACTCGTTCTTCGATCCCGGTCCTACCCAACATGAAAATATCATCCAATGAACAACAAGACAACAAGATGCAACAAGCACATGATGCATGAGATGAAAATGAACATGCATCACTATTCTAGCTACTTGCATAAGCATGAGAAGAAAATACAAGTTCCTGGACGGAACTTCACTCTAAGCTACCTTGACATGCATGAGGATGACATGAACAGATGCGTCACGTGAAAACGATGCAAAACCATATAAAGAACGTTACAAACGGAGCTACGGATCAACGGGAAACAACGAAACAAGAAAATGAAGTCCCGCGTGACAAAATCATCACAACACACTCCAATGGCATGCTTCTGGTATTCGTAGGTTACCAAGACATAAAACAAACCAACATGGATGGGGTGGTGCAAGGAATATCACCACACCATCATCTATGCACTCACAAGCATCAAAACCTCAAAACTATACAATCTGCCATAAACAGCTTCATAGCCTTTTGAGAGCTACATGCAAAGCACCTACAGCCACCCAAACATGCCAAATAGGATATGTGGCAGAAGCTAATCAAAAGTACTACAAGCACAAGCAAAAAGGTAATGCAAAGGAGTGTCACACAGAAAGTTACATAGCTGCTAACTTGGGCAAAATATCAGTTTTCAGGGACTTTGACAGCACCCAAAACAATATCTACAGGACTCCAAATGGAATGAAAACTTACAGCGAGCTAGACAAACATAAAAGCTACAACTTTCCAGTCGATAGCAAAGGCTGATTCTCATCACATGGACCTCTACAAGCACAACAACAGGAGAAGAAAATGTAAGCAGATTCTCAGACTTAGTGAAAATCATAGATTTTCACTAAACTGGAATTTCAGCCACATGCCTACTTTGACTAAGCACCACTTGCACAAATGAACTACTAAGCATTAAACCAAAACCAACATGCCATAGAGGGGGTCACCCTCTAATGCCACAACAAGGAATCAACCTCTTGGGTTCACCACATCTCATGGAACCAAGCTCCAAACATAGAACAAATCTAAAATATGACTTTCCCAGAAAGTGTGCCAAAGGCAAAACTGACTTCACCAATGGATTCCTGGGATGATTCTACCCCAAAAACATATATAAAACATGGGCACTTGCATAGAACAATTGGGCACAAACTAGAAAAGAAAAACTACATGGAATCACATAGAGTGAATAGTGCATGATCACATGTGCTATTCACTAGAACAACACCTACACTAGCATATGCACACTCTCACAAGTCCTATGGTGACATGAGGGTTTAGACGTCATGCATGTGTGCCATAGCACATCACCATTCCCACACACATACAACAAGCACAAGCATCATAATCACCTACACATGCAAATAACACTCACACCCTAGCTTACACTCTCAAAGGCATTCCTACACCTATACATACAAGCACATGTGCTTATCATGGCACATCATGCCATGACATGTGTGAGACACACACACATAAACACACACACACTCACATACATCACATACTTGCACAAGATAGGACACACACATACAACATGCACATGGGAAAACACCCACACCTGCATCTCACTTGCACAACATGTATACACCACCTTAGTGCCACACACCCACAAGGTGCTCACACACACACATGAATCTACACATGCATATATGCAAATCGACCTACACATGCACTTCTACCAAGAATATACCTACACATACATATATGGCCTACACATGCTATCTAACATAGTAGCAAATAAACTAGAGGCCACCTGCTGTTTGAGAGCAAAAAAATAAAATACCACATGAGTGATATAACACACAACAAGATGCAAGTGAACAAAAGCACATCAAGAAAAAAAAGGCAGCAAAAACATAAAAAGTTTTGGGGTAATCGAACCCCAGACCCCCTGCTACACACACAACTACAGCACCACTCCACTATTGCCTACCTGCTCGTCAGAGAAGGGAATGCTTGCAAGGTAAACTGCCTCCGAACTGCTATGCTACTGGACCGAATAATTTGCAAAAAGGGGGGTGGCACGCGCGGGACTCGAACCAACGACCTCACAACAACACACACACACTATGACCACTACGCTACGCTTCGGGATCTTAGCAGAGAAGAAGCACCCAACTAGGTAACACTACAGAGCAACATGGTCGCCCTGCTCTGCTATGCACAGAGATGCCGGCGACAGAGACTACACCGGAGCGTGCTCTCTACTTGCTAGGGCTGCGCCCGCAAGGATCAACTATGCCATACCTACTCAGATGGAAGGCCCTGCCTGGAGCATCGATCGAGCCCTAGCACACTACACCAGATCCACACATGCACAACGAACACGCAAGCCTGGTCGTCCTCCTCTCTGAATAAAGAAGCTCGGTCACGAAGCACCTAGGCGCATCTACAGAGGGAAAAGGGAGGAAGGTGTTGGCTCACTGAGGGGAAGGAGTGGAAAGGGGGGGTCCCGATCGAAGAGGAAGAAGCCTGAGGAAGATCGTCGACGATCTGAAGATGTGTTGGAGAATCGAAGCAGAGAAGAAGTCTGTCGGGATCACGCCGTTGACGAGCTCTTGCCCGTCACTGTGGTTGCTCCCCGACCTCGGTGACGGCGGGAATGGAGCGCGGGGTCCTGCTCCAAGCCCCTGGATATGGCGGCCGGCGCTGGAGACGACAGGAGCAGGGTAGACGACGGAAGGGCACTTCTCTCTCTCTGCTGGATGCTACAGAACTCACCTTGGGGGGAGGAAGAGAGATGGGGGAAGGAGAGGCGGTGCAAGGAGGGGAAAGGAGGAACCCTAGGGAAGAGGGCACGCACGCCGAGGCTATATGGGGGGCCTCGACGTTCATGAGCGCTCACGGCGACTCGCTCTCTCTCGGTTGTGTGACGGAAAGCGAGAGCGGGGGGGGGGGGGGGGAACGGCGTCAGGAAGAAGGAGTAGCGCGCAAGGTGAGCTGGTGCGCCAGACAGAGAGGGGGAATGGGCCTGCTAGTGGGAGGGAGCCCACTAGTGGCGCCAGATAAGAGGAAAGAAATCCTGGGGGATTTCTATTTATAAAACAACAGAGAAAGTAAAAATAAAACCCTAGGCAAACTGATGACCTAAAAAATAAAACAAACACACCCCTGGTCATAAGAAAGTATGACCTAATTAATAAAAATAGAAAAAGGATTTTTAGGAGCAAGTAATTATTTACAAAACAATATTTATACCACTGTTTTGTGAATATATAGCACCTCTCAAACAAAGTTCAAAACAACAATTTTGCATACTCACACTCACCACAATACAAGCTAAATCATGGACATTTTGGTATAAAAGAAAGAGGGAAGGTTTTAAAACCTAGTTCGAAGCACATAACTACCTACTCAAGCAACACCCACTTCATACATAGCATCAACACATCACACCACATGTCTTCACACCATCACATAAGATCACAAGGCACCAAACACAATAGGCATGCGATGGATGAAATGCATGCATGCAAAGGAAGAACAAAACAAGGTGACACATGAAATCATAACACATAGAATAGCTCTCATATCGATGACAAGGTTGGACCCACATAAAGAAGGTTCCAATTAGGGAAAGATACACTCTTGGGGCCTTACAGCCCGTCATTGTAATATACAAGCCAAGTTTATGAAAAAGTGATTCCCACTAGCATATGAATGATGCAACATGAGACTCTCTATATGAATAACAAGTATCAAAGTCCCTTCTCTCTATATGTAACATGAGACTCTCTATATGAAGACCAAGTAGCAAGTGATTCCCAAGTGTGGTAAATGATAGTAGAAAAGTCCCTTCTCTCTTTTTCTCTCATTCATTTCCCCCTTTTTTGTTTTTTTATTATGGTGGGCTCGTTTGTCCTTCCCCATTTTATTTCCTCACTAGGACAATGCTCTAATAATGATGATCATCACACTTTTATTTACTTACAACTCAATATGAAAAATGATAGGACGATATGACTCTGTACGAATACATCTCGCAGTGTACGAGGATGTGCAAAGATCTAGCATGACATGTATAAAAATTATGATGAACGGTGACTTTGACACAAATACTATGTGAGCTCAAAATGATCATGCAAAGCATTACGATGATGAACGAACTAGTCATGTGAAGTCACTATGGAATTTGCATGGCAATATATCTCGGAATTGATATGGAAATGCCATAATAGCTAGGTATGGTGGATGTTTTGATGAGGAAATAAGAAGGCTTATGTGCAACAGACCATGTCATGTCATGGGGTTTGGATGCATCGGCGGAAGTTTCACTGATCCTCGAGGTAAGAACGGGTGATGCACGGTACCGAAGAGGCTAGCAAATATGAGGAGGTGAGATTGCGTATGTCAATGGTTTCACATTAGTCATGAAGAAATCATGTAATTATTACAAAGTTTTATTTGTTTTATCACAAATAAAATTACTACTCGCAAGCCCTCAGGGAGAAGGTTAGTAGGAATTAACCATCGTGTGACTCCGACTCAAAACAACACTAGGTTTTTAACGAGGAATAGAAATGCTCACGCATCATCACCATGCCGTTTTAATTTTTTAGATGTACAAGAAGTTTAACATCTCTTAATATCGACAACTCTCTAAATTAATAATAATGCACTAGACCTTTTTCATATCACCACATCAATATCGTTAACCCATAATTTCTCTATATGTGCTACATGATGGTTTTAATTATCACCCATTGAACACCTAGTATTTTTGATCTAGTCTTATGACCCAGGCAAATTACCATCACTATTTATGTAACTATCAAACAAATATAAGTGAAGAACGAGAGTATAATATTTCTATAAAATCTACATGCCACCGTGCTAAAAAAGATATAAGTGAAGTACTAGAGCAACTACTAAGCTCAAAAGATATAAGTGAAGCACATAGAGTATTCTAACAAATTATGATGATGGTGTATCTCTCTCAAATAGGCGTGTCCATTAAATGATCAATGTCGCAAAATAAAAGTAAAATCAAACAAAAGGAAACAACGCTCCAAGCAAAACTCATATCATGTGATGAATACAAATGTAGCTCCAAGTGACATATCGATGGATTGAGAGAAAAGCGGGGATGCCTTCCAAGGCATCCCCAAGATTAGACGTTTGATTCTTCCTAGAATATTACCTTGTGGTGCCTTGGGAATCCCCAAGCTTAGGATTTCGCTGCTCCTCATTCCTTTGTCGATCGGGATAAAACCCAAAACTTGAAAACTTCAATCACATAAAAGTCAATAAAACCTCGTGAGATCCGTTAGTATAAGAAACATATCGAATACTTTAATGTACTGTTATACGTTGATTATTATTTTATTTTAGCATAAGGTATTGTATTCTAACTTCTCCATGGCTTATACCCCCCGATACAATCCATAGCATCATCAAAACAAGCAAACTATGCAAGCAAAAACAGAATCTGACTGAAACAAAGCCATTTGTATTAATCTGTAATGAACGTATACTTGTGTAACTCCACAAGTTATAAAAAATTAGTAAGACCTAAGGAATTTATATATAGATACTTTGTAAAAATTGAGCTTAAAAATACGTGCCAGTAAAATCATAGAAATTAGAAACTGGACGTTGATACGTCTCCGTCGTATCTACTTTTCCGAACTTTTTTGCCCTTGTTTTGGACTCTAATTTGCATGATTTGAATGGAACTAACCCGGACTGACGCTGTTTTCAGCAGAATTGCCATGGTGTTGTTTTTGTGCAGAAATAAAAGTTCTCGGAATGTCCAGAAAATTTACGGAGATTTTCTCTGGAATAAAAGAAAAATACCTGCGCAAAGATCCACCTGAGGGGGCGTGCCAGTGGGCCACAAGCCCACAGGCCGCGACCACCCCCTATGGCCGCGCCATGCAGGCTTGTGGGGCCCACGTGGCACCACCGCCCCCAAACTCAGCTCTATATCTTTCGTTTCGCGTGGAAAAAATCAGAGAGAAGGTCTCATCGCGTTTTGCGATATGGAGGCGCCGCCACATCCTGTTCTTCACCTGGAGGGCAGATCTGGAGTCCGTTTTGGGCTCCGGAGAGGGGAAATCGTCGCCATCGTCATCATCAACCTTTCTCCATCGACAATTCCATGATGCTCTTCATCGTTCGTGAGTAATCTCATCGTAGGCTTGCTGGACGGTGATGAGTTGGATGAGATCTATGATGTAATCGAGTTAGTTCTTGACAGGGATTGATCCCTAGTATCCACTATGTTCTAGATTGATGTTGCTACTACTTGGCTATGCTTAATGCTTGTCACTAGTGCCCGAGTGCCATGATTTCAGATCTGAACCTATTATGTTGTCGCCAATATATGTGTGTTTTAGATCATATATTGCAAGTTGTAGTCACCTACTATGTGTTATGACACGGCAACCCCGGAGTGACAATAGCCGGAACCACTCCCCGAGATGACCATAGTATGAGGAGTTCATGTATTCACCGCGTGCTAATGCGTTGGTCCGGTTCTTTATTTAAAGGAAAACCTTAATATCCCGTAGTTTCCTTTAGGACCCCGCTGCCACGGGAGGGATGGACAATAGATGTCATGCAAGTTCTTTTCCCTAAGCACGTATGACTACATACGGAATACATGCCTACATTAGATTGATAAATGGGAGCTAGTTACATATCTCTCCGTGTTATAGCTGTTACATGATGAATCACATCCGTCACACTCATCCATCACCGATCCACTGCCTACGAGTCTTCTACTACTGGTCCTCGCTATGTTACTTTGCCTAGGCTTGTCCCTTGCTACAAAAGGGATTGGGCCACTTTGCTACTGCTGTTACTTGTTACTTTGCTGCCGCTGCTACTGTTGTTCCTTTGTACTTCGCTGCTACTTGTTGCAAGACTTTGTTGGAGCCGTAGTCGGGGAAGCATTCGTCTTAAGAATAATCCCCCGTGAACGTGCTGGCGCCATTGATACAACGGTTAGGAATAGTCTGCCGTCAACAGATCGTTTCTGGCACCGTTGCTGTCATACTACTTTGCTACTGATACTTTGCTTGCAGACACTAATCTTTCAGGTGTGGTTGAATCTGACACATTCAGCTGCTAATACTTGAGAATATTCTTTCACTTCCCGTCGTGCGAACCAACAAATTTGTGTTGAATACTCTACCCTCGGAAACTGCTGCGATCCCATACGCTTGTGGGACATCAAGGATTTTTCTGCCGCCGTTTCCGGGGAGGCAGAGCTATATTTTCTGAGTCAGTTGGGATTGACGTCTGCTGATCACTATGAGGAATCCGAAAGATCCAAGAACCAAAATCCTGCCTTGCACTACGAGGAGAGGTAAGGAACTGCCATCTAGCTCTGCACTTGATTCACCTTCAGTTTTGAGTAAGTTTGCGACATCGCCTCCTGCTAGAAATCTTGATATGTCGCCTGTGCTTGATGATGCTACTTCTGCTGTCCATGATGCTTATGATGATGCTATGCTTGATACTATGCCTGATGATGCTATGCTTGACACTATGCCTGATGATGCTATGCTAGATACTATGCCTGATGATGCTATGCTTGATACTATGCCTGACGATGCTATGCTTGATACTATGCGTGATGCTATGCTTGATACTATGCCTAATGATGCTATGCTAGATACTATGCCTGATACTGCTTTGCCACTTGGTGCATTCCTTGATGCACATATTACTACAGTTGCGGCTAGATGTGATGATACTTCTGAAACAGCTGACACTATTGAAGTAGAACCTGCTACTATGCCTGAATTGCCTGTTATGCCTGATACGCGCTATGTTATGGAGGGAGAGATAGCTGAGGATTTTCTTGCGTGTAAGGATAGCTATGATGTTGAGAAACTTCTGCGCAAGTGGAAAGAAAAATCTCTGAACGCTAGGATGAAATACGACCCGAAGTTTGCCACTTCACCTATCTTTGTGACCGATAAGGATTATGAATTCTCTGTCGACCCTGAGGTAATCTCTCTGGTCGAATCTGATCCTTTTCACGGTTATGAGTCTGAAACGGTTATAGCCCATCTTACCAAACTGCATGATATACCCACCCTATTCACTAGTGAGTAAAAGATCTGCCACTACTACATGCTCAAGTTGTTTCCTTTCTCGCTAAAGGATGTGGCTAAGACCTGGTTCGCTTCTCTTGCTCCTGGTTGTGTGCATAGCCCCCAGGATATGGTCTACTACTTCTCTGAAAAATATTTCCTTGCCCATAAGAAGCAAGCTGCCTTGCAGGAAATATACAACTTTGCTCAAGCTGAAGAAGAGAGTCTCCCACAAGCTTGGGGGAGGCTTATCCAGCTACTGAATGCTTTGCCTGATCACCCTCTTGAGAAGAACGAAATACTTGATATCTTCTATAATGGACTTACTGATGCTTCCAAAGACCACCTAGATAGTTGTGCCGGTAGTGTTTTTAGGGAACGAACCGTATAACAAGCTGAGATTCTACTGAATAACATCTTGTGCAATGAGAATGCTTGGACTATTCCCGAACCACCTCCTAAGCCAACTCCGAAGAAAAGAGGTATTCTATTCCTCAGTCCTGAAGATATGCAAGAAGCCAAAAAATCTATGCGAGAGAAAGGCATTAAATCTGAAGATGTCAAAAATCTACCACCTATCGAAGAGATCCATGGTCTCGATAACCCGATACAGGTAGTAGAAGTAAATTCTCTGTGTAAGTTTGATGAGAGTGATATTCCTTTTGATAAACCTGCTAGCTTATGCATGGATGAATTTGATAACTTCGTTGCCAAACAACAGAGTTTCAACGAGTATGTTAGCAGACAATTGGAACAGAATGCTCGTATGCTTAGTCATTTAAGTGCTTGTGTGGACAAAAATGTCAATGATCTTAAACTTCTGAGTAAACATGCCTCTATGGTTACTACTTAGGTAGAACAAGTACTTAAAGCTCAGAATGACTTGCTCAATGATTTGAATGACAATTCCGTCAAAGTCGTTACTAGAGGCGGTAGAATGACCCAGGAACCTCTGTATCCTGAGGGTCATCCGAAGAGAATTGAACATGATTCTCAAGGAGTTAGCACTAATGCACCTAGTCATCCTAGAAAGAAGAAGAAAGATGATAGGAACCTGCATGCTAGCAACCCTATTGCTGCTACACCTGAGAGTCCAAACAATGCCTCTGTTTCTGATGCTGAAACACAATCTGGTGATGAACATGAGCCTAATGATAATATCAGTAGTGATGTTCATGAAGATGCTCAACCTAGCAATGATAAGGATGTGGAGATTGAACCTAGTGTTGATCTTGATAACCCACAACCTAAGAATAGAAAATACGATAAGAATGACTTCACTGCTAGGAAGCACGGTAAATAAAGGGAGCCATGGGTTCAGAAACCTATGCCCTTTCCTCCCAAACCATCCAAGAAAAAGGATGATGAGGATTTCGAGCGATTCGTTGAAATGATCAGACCTGTCTTTCTGCAGATGTGTTTGACAGATATGCTCAAGATGTCTCCGTATGCTAAGTACATGACACATATTGTGACTAATAAGAGGAGGATACCTGATCTTGAGATCTCTGCCATGCTCGCTAATTACACTTTCAAGGGTGGAACTCCTAAGAAACTAGGTGATCCCGGTGTGCCCACTATACCTTGCTCCATTAAAGGCAACTACGTTAGAACTGCGTTATGCGATCTTGGAGCCGGTGTTAGTGTTATGCCTCTCTTTCTTTATCGTAGACTTGAACTGGATAAGTTGACACCCACTGAAATCTCTCTGCAAATGGCCGACAAATCAACTGCTTTCCCTATAGGCATTTGCGAGGATGTGCCTGTTGTGGTTGCTAACACCACTATCTTAACAGACTTTGTTATCTTGGATATTCCAGAGGACGATGCCATGGCTGTCATCCTCGGAAGACCCTTTTTAAACACTGCAGGGGTTTTCATGGATTGCAACAAAGGCAATGTCACTTTCCATGTCAACGGTAATGAGCACATGGTGCAGTTTCCGAAGAAACAATATCGAGTACATTGCATCAATGCTATCGAAAAACTTCATCGATTCTTATTGGGAGCTTTGAATGCCCTATTCTGCGTGTCAAGATGAAGTATGATTTGGTTGTTGGGGACATACACATCCCCATTGAGGTGACCTAGTGACTATTCAAAAATTCTCCGTTCTCTTTTACGATTCGAGAAGTTTTGTCGAGGGGATTTGATCAACCGCATTGATGGATTTCTTTCGATGACCATGAGATGGATGAATCAAGGAGTCACAAATCTGTGTTCCAAGTTTTCACCTTCGGTTGCTTAGAAGAAAAATGATAGGTTTAGTTTAGTTTTCCCTGTTTTCTATTTTAGCGTCCGGTAGAAAAGTACCCCTAAAATCAAAGTTCTCCTTACGCTGTGAAAATCAAGTATGATTTTTTCTAGATTTTTTGAAAAATACTGGGACAAAGAGTCTGTCTAGGGGCCACACGAGTGGGCCACAATCCCTAGGGGCGTGGGCACCCCCCTGGCCGCACCACCCAGGCTTGTGGGGCCCACAGGCACCCCCTCCACCCATTCTTGCTCTCATCCGCTTCTCCTACCTCCAGAAAAATCGTTTCACAGCTTAAACCCGTGTTCTTGCTCCTCTTGCTGGGATTTTCCATCTCTTTCCTCAAATCAGCGTTCTCCGAACCGTTTGGGGAAATTACTCCTTGGTAATTGACTCCTCCATTGGTCCAATTAGTTTTTGCTCTAGTGCCTTATACTCCGCGTATTTTAGTTGCCTTGATGACCATGTTCTTGAGCTTTGCATGCTGATTCTAGCTGGTCCCAAGTAGTTTCGATGCGTAATATGGTCTCTAGGCACTTGTTGGAGTAGTTGCTACTAGTTTAGTTGAACCTTGTTCACCTTTCCTTTGAGTCACTCAAAATTTCAGAAAAGGAAGATGTTCAGGAGAAACTTTCACGGTGGTTCCTCAAGCAAGAGAGGTCCCCGTCTTGCGATTCGGGAGCATGATCCTTACCAACCTAGGGACGTGCAGGTACAACCATGTGAATGGCCTTCTGTTGAATTTATGATTAACGCAGGTTTCAAAGATGAGTTTGATGCACTTGTTCACAATGTCGGACTCGAAGAATTCGTCTCCGATAAATGTGAACAGTATGTTGCTCTCACTGCCTCTTTTGTTTGTAGATTCAATTTTTTAGCTGGCCGTGAGCCATCGGTACTGTTTGATCTCTATGATAAATTGTATATGACGGATTTAGAGGATTTTAGTAGGATTTGAAAAATACATATTAGGGGTAACCTCAATGATCCTCCTAAATCTTCGGTTAGAGATTTTTGCGCTGGTATTACGGTTGGAGAAACTAGAGACATTACGCAAGCTACCATGGGGAGTATTCATTTTCCTGCCTTGCATTACTTTGCCCTCTTCATAGGCAGATGCATTAATGGCAAAATTGAGCATTGTCACCTCTGCGCACCCGACGTTAGCATCCTTAAGAGCGCAGAGACAGGTGACAAAAGCTTCAACATGGGAGCTATTATAGCAAGGAGGCTGAATTAGAATGCTATTGAAGGGGATTTCTTTGGTGGGATCTATGCCACTCGCATAGCAAATTTTCTTGGAGTACCCATCCGCGAAGGAGATCCCCCGCTCCATACAACTTTCCTTGAGCGTGTCGCTTTGACACGCTACCAGTTCCTTGAGAGGGATGATGAATCCCTCCTATATCGATTGATATTTAACCGGCATCGTGTTTTCCATATTACCCTTCCTGCTCCTGCCTTCTTTGACTTTTAGGTAAAACGGAGATATTACATAACCAGAGGAGAGGCAGAGGAGTATGAGAGGGAGGCAAAGGCTGCTCGTCTCCATGAGGAAGCTATTCAGGCAGTGGCTGTAGCACTCCCGTATAACCCCCATTATGATTTCGGGTTTCACCAGGACCATCCTTGGGAGTAGACCAAGTTTGGCCAAAAGCCTAAGCTTGGGGGAGTACGTGTTCTCACCGACTTTACATTCTTGCTTATGCTTTCACTTTGTTAGCCGGTGTTCACACTTTGCCACCGTATCATCCATGCTAGTTTATTTTCTTTTTCTCATTTTATTTTCGTGTGTCTGTCTAGTTTGAGAAAAAACCAAAAAGATTTTCTTTTCTTCTTTTGCTTGTTGGGAGCTTTCCCGTGTAGACAGTTTTCCTTTTTCTTTGGGACAAGGTAGAAGATATTCGTTACAATGTTTAGTGGCGCTCGCATGCATACCTGTTTAGCTTTCAAAGAGCCATATTACTTTGTCTTCTCCTTTGTGTTTGCCTGCAGATTCCACCTTTAGTCCAATGCACGAGCACTCTTATTATTGTTCACATCAGTCGGTCGTGCAAGTGAAAGGCAATAATGACGATATATGATGAAGTGACTGAGCTTGGAAAAGCTGGTATGAACTCGATCTATTTTGTTTTTGTAAATATGACTAGCTAATCATGCCTGATCCAACTTTGTTGTGAGAGAAACATGTTTGCAATGACAACTTAGAGATCATAGTTGCTTATGCCATGCGTACTTAGCTAGGAGCTTATAATGGTTTGTCTTGGTTGCAACATGAATGTTGAGATGACTATGGTGTAGTATGATAGGATGGTATCCTCCTTTGAATCATTCAAGTGGCTTGACTTGGTGCATGTTCACGCATGTAGTTGAAAGAAAATCAACATAGCCTCTATGATGTTCATGTTCATGGTGATTTATGTCCTACTCATGCTTGCACTCAATATTAGTTACTCTCAATGCATTTGTATGACTGTTGTCGCTCTCTAGTTGGTCGCTTCCCAGTCTTTTGCTAGCCTTCACTTGTACTAAGCGGGAATACTGCTTGTGCATCCACCTCCATAAACCCAAAGTTGTGCCATATGAGTCCACTATACCTACCTATGTGTGGTATCTACCTACCGTTCCAAGTAAATTTGCATGTGCCACTCTCTAAATCTTCAAGAAATAATATGTTTTGCATGCCCGAACCGCTCATGTGGTGACAGGGGGCTATTGGTATCTTCCATGCTAGGCGTGTTATCCTCGATATGTGTTTATTCACTATCATTCACGATAAAGGGGCCGGTAATTGGAATTCCCAGTTCCACGCTCAAATCAAAAAGATAATTACAAACAAAATTCCCCCAGGATTGTTGTTGGTATGGACGGTACCCGAGGATTCGGCTAGCCGTGGAGTGTGATTGATTGGTGGTGGGGGAGTCAAAACTTTCCTTTTCTGTTTGGGAACCGCCTATAGCATGTGTAGCGTGGAAGATGATGAGAACTCTTAGTCATTGCGTTGACAATGAAAGCATGCCACCCAAAATCATTATCTCTATTCTAAAGCTTGAGCTCTCGCACCTCTGCAAATCAATGCTTCCCTCTACGAAGGGCCTGTCTATTTATGTTCCTGTTGAGTCATCCTCCTCTTAGAAAAGCACCAATTAGAGAGCACCTTTGTCATTTTTATGCTTTGCTTTTAACTGTGTTGAGTATGACTATGACTGGATCTTCATTGCCATGAATTACAATGTTTAGTCAGCTCTTGGTCTTCGAAGGTCTCAGAAAGAGCTAGCGAGATACCATCTGTTCGTACTGCTTCATGTTATTTTGATTGAAGTGTTGACACTTGAGGCTTATTATTATTTGCTCGCTAGTTGATTATGCCATTGATATGAGTTTACCGTGAGACCAAGATGTCATTTGCTTATGTGGTTTGCTTGTGATGTTGCTGAAATTTTGGTTATGAGTTAGACATAGTTGCAACAACAAGACCAAACAATGTTCGTCAAAGTTTTTCTTTTGTCTCTCTCAGTTTGTCAACTGAGTTGCTTGAGGACAAGCAAGGCTTTAAGCTTGGGGGAGTTGATACGTCTCCGTTGTATCTACTTTTCCGAACTCTTTTGCCCTTGTTTTGGACTCTAATTTGCATGATTTGAATGGAACTAACCCGGACTGACGCAGTTTTTGTGCAGAAATAAAAGTTCTCGGAATGTCCTGAAAATTTACGGAGATTTTTTCTGGAATAAAAGAAAAATACTTGCGGAAAGATCCACCTGAGGGGGTGTGCCAGTGGGCCACAAGCCCACAGGCCGCTGCCACCCCCTATGGCCGCACCGTGCAGCCTAGTGGGGCCCATGTGGCCCCACCGCCCCCGAACTCAGCTCTATATCTTCCGTTTCACCTGGGAAAAAAATAAGAGAGAAGTTTTCATTGTGTTTTGCGATACAGAGGCGCCGCCACATCCTGTTCTTCATCTGGAGGGCAGACCTGGAGTCCGTTTTGGGCTCCGGAGAGGGGAAATCGTCGCCATCGTCATCATCAACCTTTCTCCATCGACAATTCCATGATGCTCTTCATCGTTCAAGAGTAATCTCATCGTAGGCTTGCTGGACGGTGATGAGTTGGATGAGATCTATCATGTAATCGAGTTGGTTCTTGACGGGGATTGATCCCTAGTATCCACTATGTTCTAGATTGATGTTGCTACTACTTGGCTATGCTTAATGCTTGTCACTATGGCCCGAGTTCCATGATTTCAGATCTGAACCTATTATGTTGTAGCCAATATATGTGTGTTTTAGATCCTATCTTGATAGTTGTAGTCACCTACTATGTGTTATGACCCGGCAACCCCGGAGTGACAATAGCCGGAACCACTCTTGGAGATGACCATAGTATGAGGAGTTCTTGTATTCACCGCGTGTTAATGCGTTCGTCCGGTTCTTTATTAAAATGAGAACCTTAATATCCCGTAGTTTCCATTAGGACCCCGCTGCCAAGGGAGGGATGGACAATATATGTCATGCAAGTTCGTTTCCCTAAGCACGTACGATTACATAGGGAATACATGCCTACATTAGATTGATGAACGGGAGCTAGTTACATATCTCTCCATGTTATAGCTGTTACATGATGAATCACATCCGTCACACTCATCCATCACCGATCCACTGCCTATGAGTCTTTTACTACTGGTCCTCGCTATGTTACTTTGCCTAGTCTTGTCCTTGCTACAAAAGGGATTGGGCCACTTTGCTGCTGTTGTTACTTGTTACTTTGCTGCTGCTGCTACTGCTGTTCCTTGCTACTTCGTTGCTACTTGTTGCAAGACTTTGTTGGAGCCGTAGTCGGGGAAGCATTCTTCTTAAGAATAATCCCCCGTCAACGTGCTGGCGCCATTGATACAACAGTTAGAATAGTCTGCCGTCAACAGATCGTTTCTGGCACCGTTGCTATCATACTACTTTGCTACTGATACTTTGCTTGCAGACACTAATCTTTCAGGTGTGGTTGAATCTGACACATTCAGCTGCTAATACTTGAGAATATTCTTTCGCTTCCGGTCGTGTGAACCAAAAATTTGGGTCGAATACTCTACCCTCGAAAACTGTTGTCATCCCATACGCTTGTGGGACATCAGACGTCAAAGTTTCTGTTTTTGCATTATATCAATTCTACTCATCAGACAAATCATCCCAAACGATTTACTTGGAACAAACACTAATTAAAACATAGAAACATAAAAACACAGTAATTATAGAGGCAACAATCATGTTTTCACAAACAAACAGAAAGTAAATAGTAAAAATAAAGATAACAATTGGGTTGCATCCCAACAAGCGCTATTGTTTTACGCCCCTAGCTAGGCATATTGCATAGTTTCAAATGTTGTCATCCTTGTCATCAAGGTCCTTAATAACACAACCATGGATAATAGGAACAAGAGGAGGCTTGAGAATATGATCCTTTATAAGGTTTATGAAGTTGGGGTGAATGCTAATTGTTTTGAGATCTCCGTTTCTTTTGGTAGGAGGTGTACTAATGCTCTTAGAATGTATATGAATTTGGGACTTTTGTTTAGAGAAGTACTAGCATTAGTTTAGGTGGTGTGAAGCAGGAACCCACTTTTTCAAACACCTCCTCCATTTTATATATTCTACTCAAACCTTGTTATACCCTCTCATCAATAATAGTATCCTTTTCATTTACAGTTTTCAAAGTCATTCCTACACGGGACCTGATACGTCTCCATCGTATCTACTTTTCCAAACTCTTTTGCCCTTGTTTTGGACTCTAATTTGCATGATTTGAATGGAACTAACCTGGACTGACGCTGTTTTCAGCAGAATTGCCTTGGTGTTGTTTTTGTGCAGAAATCAAAGTTCTCCAAATGTCCTTAAAATTTACGGGGAGCATTTTTGGCAAATATGAAAAATATCTGCGCCAAGATCCACCTGAGGGGGTGGGCCACAAGCCCTACCTCCGCCACTCCTGGTGGCGGTGGGCAAGCTTGTGGGGCCCACACGGCTCTGCCGTCCCCAACCTCAGCTCTATAAGTTCATTTTCGTCCCAAAAAAAATAAAAAGAGAAGATTTCGTCGCGTTTGCGATACGGAGGCGCCGCCACCACCTATTCTTCATCTGGAGGGCAAATCTGGAGTCCGTTTTGGGCTCTGGAGAGGGGAAATCGTCGCCATCGTCATCATCAACCTTCTTCCCTCTCCAATTCCATGAAGCTCTTCGTCGTTCGTGAGTAATCTATTCTTAGGCTCGCTGGGTGGTGATGAGTAGGATGAGATCTATCATGTAATCGAGTTAGTTTTGATGGGGATTGATCCCTAGTATCCACTATGTTCTGAGATTGATATTGCTACTACTTTGCCATGCTTAATGCTTGTCACTAGGGCCCGAGTGCCATGATTTCAGATCTGAAATTATTATGTTGTCACCAATATATGTGTGTTTTAGATCCAATCTTGCAAGTTGCAGTTACCTACTATGTGTTATGATCCGGCAACCCCGGAGTGACAATAACCGGAACGACTCCCGGTAATGACCATAGTTTGAGGAGTTTATGTGTTCACCAAGTGCTAATGCGTTGGTCCGGTTCTTTATTAAAAGGAGAACCTTAATATCCCGTAGTTTCCTTTTGGACCCCGCTGCCACGGGAGGGATGGACAATAGATGTCATGCAAGTTCTTTTCCCTAAGCACGTATGATGACACATGGAATGCATGCCTACATCACATTGAGGAACGGGAGCTAGGCACATATCTCTCCGTGTTATAACTGTTGCATGATGAATATCATCGAAACAAATCACCGACCCATTGCCTACGACTTTGTCCTGCTGCTCCTATTACCTGTCTTGCTCTGCTGCTGTTACTTGTCTTGCTCTACTGCTACTGTTGCTACTACTGTCGCTTGCTCTGTTGCTATTTGTTACTGCTGTCACTACTGTTGTTCCTTGCCACTGCCGTTACTCGCTACTTTGTTGTTACTACTTTGCTTGCAGATACTAATATTTCAGGTGTGGTTGAATCTGACACATTCAGCTGCTAATACTTGAGAGTATTCTCTCACCTCCTGTTTGCAATCAACAAATTTGGGTCGTATACTCTACCCTCGAAAACTGCTACGATCCCACGCGCCGGTGGGCCGTCAACAACATTCTTCTAGTTTCGGTTGCCCGAGAGTGCTAGCAGCATATTCTTCTGGTGCCGTTGGAAGGGAAGGTCTGCTGTTACGGAGTCATCATTTTTCTGGCACCGTTGCCTGGGAGGTATTGCTATATCCTGTGAGTCACTTGGGATTTATATCTACTGATCACTATGAAGAATCTGAAGGATCCAAAAACCAATGTCTTGCCCTCAACTACGAGGGGAGGTAAGGAACTGCCATCTAGCTCTGCACTTGATTCACCTTCAGTTATGATAAGTTTGCGACATCACCTCCTGCTAGAAATCTTGATATGTCGCCTGTGCTTGATGATGCTTATGATGCTACTGCTAGAGATGCTATGCTTGCTGATACTATGCTTGATACTGCTAGAGATGCTATGCCTGATACTGCTATGCCTGTTATTGCTAGAGATGTTATGCCTGATGATGCTATGCCTGATACTGCTTTGCCTGATGTTCCACTGGGGGTATTCCTTGATGCTCATATTGCTAGAGTTACTGCCTATGCTCGTGATGCTTCTGAAACTGCCGATACTATTGAGTTAGAACCTGCTTTTGCTCCTGTTAGATCTAGCTCTCCTAGATATGAATTGCGTGATATATCTGAGGGTTACGTTATGGAGGGAGAGATAGCTGAGGATTTTCTTGCGTGTAAGGATGCCTATGACGCTGAGAAATTACTTCTCAAGTGGAAGGAAAAATCTCTGAAAGCTAGGATGAAATACGACCTGAAGTTTGCCACTTCACCTATCTTTATCACCGGTAAGGATTATGAATTCTCTATCGGTCCTGAGATAATCTCTCTAGTCGAATCTGATCCTTTCCACAGTTATGAGTCTGAGACAGTTGTAGCCCATCTTGCCAAACTACACGATATAGCCACCCTTTTCACTAATGAGGAGAAGATCCGCCACTACTATATCCTTAAGTTGTTTCCTTTCTCTCTAAAGGATGACGCTAAAGCCTGGTTCACCTCTCTTTCTCCTGGATGTGTGAGTAATCCCCAGGATATGGTCTATTACTTCTGTGAGAAATATTTCCCTGCCCATAAGAAGCAAGCTGCCTTGCAGGAAATATACAACTTTGCTCAACTCCAAGAAGAGAGTCTCCCACAAGCTTGGGGGAGGCTCGTCCAGCTACAAAATGCTTTGCCTGATCACCCTCTTAAGAAGAACGAGATACTTGATATCCTCTATAAAGGACTTACCGATGCCTCTAGAGACCACCTAGATAGTTGTGCCGGTTGTGTTTTTAGGGAATGAACTATAGAACAAGCTGAGACCCTACTGAATAACATCTTGATCAACGATAATGCTTGGACTATTCCCGAACCACCTCCTAAGCCAACTTCGAAGAAAAGAGGTATTCTATTCCTCAGTCCCGAAGATATGCAAGAAGCTAAGAAATCTATGCAAGAGAAAGGCATTAGATCTGAAGATGTCAAAAATCTACCACCAATCGAAGAGATCCATGGTCTCGATAACCCGATACAGGTAGTAGAAGTGAATTCTCTACGTAGGTTTGATGAGAGAGATATTCCTTTTGACAAACCTGCTAGCCTATGCTTTGATGAATTTGACAACTTTGTTGCCAAACAACAGAGTTTCAATGATTATGTTAGCAGACATTTGGAACAAAGTACTCGTATGCTTATCCATTTAAGTTCTTGTGTAGACAGAAATGTCAATGATATGAAGCTTCTGAGTAAACATGCCTCTATGATTACTACTCAGGTAGAACAAGTACTTAAATCTCAGAATGACCTGCTCAATGAATTAAATGACAACTCTGTCAGAGTCGTTACTAGAGGAGGCAAAATGACTCAGGAACCTTTGTATCCTGAAGGTCATCCTAAGAGAATTGATCAAGATTTTCAAGGAATCAATGCTGATACACCTAGTCATCCTAAGGAGAAGAAGAAGGATGATAGAAACCTACATGCTAGTTCATCAAATACTGTCACACCTGAAGAACCTAATGATATTTCTACGTCTGATACAGAAACACAATCTGGTGATGAACATGAACCTAGTGGCAATATGGACAGTGATGTTCATAATAATGCTCAACCTAGCAATGATGAGGATGTGGAGATTGAACCTTCGGTTAATCCTGATAACCCACAACCTAAGAGATACGATAAGAATGAATTTACTGCTAGGAAGCGTGGTAAAGAAAGGGAACCATGGGTTCAGAGATCTATGCCCTTTCCTCCTAAGTCATCCAAGAAAAAGGATGATGAGGATTTTGAGCGTTTCGTTGAGATGATAAGACCCATCTTTCTGCAAATGCGGTTAACTGATATGCTCAAGATGTCTCCGTATGCCAAGTACATGAAAGACATCGTGACTAATAAACGGAAGATACCAGATCTTGAAATCTCCACCATGCTTGCCAAATACAATTTTAAAGGTGGAACTCCTAAGAAACTTGGTGATCCGAGAGTGCCCACTATACCTTGCTCCATTAAAGTAAACTACGTAAGAACTGCCTTATGTGACCTTGGTGCCGGTGTTAGTGTTATGCCGCTCTCTCTTTATCGTAGACTTGAATTGGATAAGTTGACACCCACTAAAATTTCTCTGCAGATGGCCGACAAATCAACTGCTTTCCCTATCGGCATTTGCGAGGATATGCCTGTTGTGGTTCCTAATACCACTATCTTAACAGACTTTGTTATCTTGGATATTCCCGAGGATGATGCCATGGATGTCAACCTCGGAAGACCCTTTTTAAACACTGCAGGGGCTGTTATAGATTGCAACAAAGGCAATGTCACTTTCCATGTCAACGATAATGAGCACAGAGTGCACTTTCCGAAGAAACGATATCAAGTACATTGCATCAATGCTATCGAAAAGATTTCATCGATTCTTATTGGGATCTTTGAATGGCCTATTCCTCGTGTCGAGATGAAGTATGATTTGCTTGTTGGGGAGATACATATCCCCACTGAGGTGACTCAGTGGCTATTTGAAAATTCTCGTTCTGTCTTGCGATTCGAGAAGGTTTTGTCATGAGGACTTGATCAACCTCATTGGCGGATTTCTGTCGATGACCACTAAATGGATAAATGAGAGAGTCACATACCTATGTTTTGAGCTTTCATTTTATGTTGTATAGAAGAAATATGATAGAATTAGTTTAGTTTTTCCTGTTTTCTATTTTAGCGTCCCGGAGAAAAATACCTCGAAAATAAAAGTTCTCCGATGGTCCTGAAAATTTAGTATGATTTTTTCTGGAATATTTGAAAAATTCTGGGCCTGCGAGCTGGCCTGGGGGCCACACCAGTGGGCCACAAGCCCTGCCACCACCACCCCTTGGTGGCGGAGTGCAAGCTTGTGGGGCCCACAGGTACCCACTCCACTCATTCCATCTCCCAGCCTCTTCTTCCACCTCCAGAAAAAATTGTTTCGCAGCTCAAACCCGTGTTCTTGCTCATTTGGCTATGATTTTCGATCTCCTTGCTCAAAGCACCATTCTCCGAACCGTTTTGGGGAAATTACTCCTTGGTAAGTGACTCCTCCATAGGTCCAATTAGTTTTTGCTCTAGTTCTTTATCCTTCGCGTATTCTTGCTACCTTGGTGACCCTGTTCTTGAGCTAGAAATGTTGATTTTAGCTGGTCCCAAGTAGTTTTAGCACATGATACGGTCTCTAGGCACTAGTAGGAGTAGTTGCTACAAGGTATGGTGGGTCTTCATTCACTTTTCTCTTGAACTTCAAAAATTTCAGCAAAAGGAAATTATGTTCAGAAGGAAGTTTCATGGTGGTTCCTCAAGTAAGAAGGGTCCTCGTTTTTCTTTTCGGGAGCCCGAACCTTTTCAACTAAGGGACGCACCGGTACAACCATGTGAATGGCCTTCCAATGAGTTCATGATCGAAGCAGGTTTCAAGGATGAGTTTGATACACTTGTCCGCAATGCCGGGTTAGAAGAGTTCCTCTCAGATAAATGTGAACAGTATGCTATGCTCACTGCCTCTTTCGTGCGTAGATTTAAATTTTCAGTTGGCCGTGACTCATCCATACTGTTTGATCTGTACGATAAATCCTATACCCTGGATTTGGAGGATTTCAATAGGATTTGCAAGATACCTGATGGGGTTAGTATTAATGATCCTTCTAAGTCCTCGGTCAGAGATTTTGTCTCCAGTATAACTGTTGGAGAAACTAGAGATATCGCGCAAGCCACCATCGGAAGCATCCATTCCCCTACCTTGCACTACTTTGCCCTCTTCATAGGTAGGTGCATTAACGGCAAGGGTGCACATTGTCACCTATGCGCTTCTGACCTTAGTATCCTTAAGAGCGTAGTAACAGGTGACAGGAGCTTCAATATGGGAGCTATAATAGCAAGGAGGCTGAATAAAAATACCAGTGAGGGGGACTTCTTTGGTGGAGTTTATGCTACACGCTTAGCAAATTTTCTTGGAGTATCCATCCATCCAGAAGACCCTCATCTCCGTACAACCTACCTTGATCGTGTCGCTCTAACACGCTACCAGTTCCTTGTGAGAGATCATGGATCCCTCCTATACCGCTTGATACTTAACCGGCATCGTGTTTTCCATATTACCCTTCCTGCTCCTGCTTTCATTGACTTTCAGGTGAAACGAAGATACTACATAACCATAGGAGAGGCAGAAGAGTATGAGAGGGAGGCGACGGCTGCTCGACTTCGTGAGGCAGCTATTCAGGCAGTGGCTGCAGCACTCCCGTATAACACCCATTACGATTTTGGGTTTCGCCAGGACCATCCATGGGAGTAGACCAAGCTAGGCCAAAAGCCTAAGCTTGGGGGAGTACGTGTTCTCACCGACTTTACATTCATGCTTATGCTTTCACTTTGTTAGCCGGTGTTTACACTTTGCCACTGTATTATCCATGCTAGTTTATTTTCGTTTTCTTGTTTTCTTGTTTTGTATCCTTTTGAGAAAACCCAAAATGATTTTTCTTTCATCTTTTGCTTGTAGGGAGCTTTCCCGTGTAAATAGTTTTGTTTTTCTTTGGGTCAAGGTAGAAGATATTGGTTTCAATGTTTAGTGGTTCTTGCATGCTTACGTGTTTAGCTTTCAAAGAGCCAAATTACTTTTGTCTTCTCCTTTGTGTTTTCCTGCAGATTCAGCTTAGTCCAATGCACGAGCACTCTTATTATTTTTCACATCGTTCGATCGTGGAAGTGAAAGGCAATAATGATGATATATGATGAAGTGACTGAGACTGAAAAGCTGGTATGAACTCTATCTATTTTGTTTTTGTAAATATGACTAGCTTGTCGACCCAGATTTAGCTTTGTTGTGAGAGAACCATGTTTGCAATGACAACTTAGAGATCATAGTTTCTGATGCCATGCTTATTTAGTTGAGAGCTTATAATGGTTTGTCTTGAATGCCAACATAGATTTTGAAATGACTATGATGTAGTATGATAGGATGGTACTCCTTTGAATGTTTCAAGTGGCTTGACTTGGCGCATGTTCATGCATGTAGTTGAAACAAAATCAACATAGCCTCTATGATGTTCGTGTTCATGGTGATTTATATCCTGTTCATGCTTGCATTCAATGTTAGTCAAACTCATTGCATCTTGATGACTGTTGTCGCTCTCTAGTTGGTCGCTTCCCAGTCTTTTGCTAGCCTTCATTTGTACTAAGCGGAATACTGCTTGTGCATCCCCTTCCATAAACCCAAAAGTTTTTCCATGAGAGTCCACCATACCTACCTATTTGCGGTATCTACCTGCCGTTCCAAGTAAATTTGCATGTGCCACTCTCTAAACCTTCAAGAAATAATCTGTTTTGCATGCCCGAACCGCTCATGTGGCGACAGGGGGCTATTGGTATCTTCCATGCTAGGAGTGTTATCCTCGACATGTGTTTATTCACTGTCATTCACGAGAAAGGGGCCGGTTTTTGGAATGCCCAGTTCCATGCTTAAATCGAAAACATCACTGTAAAACAAGACTCCCCCCGGATTGACGTTAGTATGGACGGTACCCGAGGTTTCGGCTAGCCGTGGAGTGTGATTGATTGGTGGTGGGGGAGTTAAAACTTTACTTTTCTGTTTGGGAACCGCCTATAGCATGAGTAGCACGGAAGATATTGAGAACTCTTGGTCATTGTGTTGACAATGAAAGCATGCCACCCAAAATTATTATCCTGTTTTCAAAGCTTGAGCTCTGGCACCTCTATAAATCAATGCTTCCGTCTGCGAAGGGCCTGTGTATTTATTTTCCTGTTGAGTCATCCTCTTCTTTTACGAGCACCATTTAGAGAGCACCTCTGTCATTTTTATGCTTTGCTTTTGATTGATATTGAGTATGACTATGACTGGATCTTCGTTGCTATGAATTACAATGTTTAGTCAGCCCTTGATCTTTGAAAGTGCTCTGCATTTATGTTTTGCGGTCTCAGAAAGAGCTAGCGAGATACCACCTATTCATATTGGTTCATGCTTGTTTTGATTGAAGTGTTGGTATTTGAAACTCATTATTATTTGCTCGTTAGCTGATTATGCCATTGATATTAGTTTACCGTGAGACCTTTGTGTCATTTTCTTATGTGGTTAACTTGTGATCTTGCTGAAATTCTGGTTATGAGTTAGACATAGTTGCAACAACAAGATCAAACAGAGTTTGTCAAAGTTTTTCTTTCTCTCTCAGTTTGTTAACTGAGTTGCTTGAGGACAAGCAAGGTTTTAAGCTTGGGGGGTTGATACGTCTCCATCGTATCTACTTTCCAAACTC
This sequence comes from Hordeum vulgare subsp. vulgare, assembly GCF_904849725.1. NCBI lineage: Eukaryota > Viridiplantae > Streptophyta > Magnoliopsida > Poales > Poaceae > Hordeum > Hordeum vulgare. The sequence goes on from NC_058519.1 coordinate 379,842,249, forward strand.
TTTTGCCCTTGTTTTGGACTCTAATGTGCATGATTTGAATGGAACTAACCTGGACTGACGATGTTTTCAGCAGAATTGCCTTGGTTTTGTTTTTGTGCAGAAATCAAAGTTCTCCAAACGTCCTGAAAATTTACGGGGAGCATTTTTGGAAAATATGAAAAATATCTGCGCCAAGATCCACTTGAGGGGGTGGGCCACAAGCCCTGCCTCCGCCACCCCCTGGTGGCGGTGGGCAAGCTTGTGGGGCCCACACGGCTCTGCCGCCCCAACCTCAGCTCTATAAGTTCACTTTCGTCCCAGAAAAAAATAAAAAGAGAAGATTTCGTTGCGTTTGCGATACGGAGGCGCCGCCACCACCTGTTCTTCATCTGGAGGGCAGATCTGGAGTCCGTTTTGGGCTTCGGAGAGGGGAAATAGTCGCCATCGTCATCATCAACCTTCTTCCCTCTACAATTCTATGAAGCTCTTCGTCGTTCGTGAGTAATCTATTCGTAGGCTCGCTCGGCGGTGATGAGTAGGATGAGATCTATCATGTAATCGAGTTAGTTTTGATGGGGATTGATCCCTAGTATCCACTATGTTCTGAGATTGATGTTGCTACTACTTTGCCATGCTTAATGCTTGTCACTAGGGCCCGAGTGCCATGATTTCAGATCTGAAATTGTTATGTTGTCACCAATATATGTGTGTTTTAGATCCAATCTTGCAAGTTGTAGTTACCTACTATGTGTTATGATCCGGCAACCCCGGTGTGACAATAACCGGAACCAGTCCCGGTGATGACCATAGTTTGAGGAGTTCATGTGTTCACCAAGTGCTAATGCGTTGGTCTGGTTCTTTATTAAAAGGAGAACCTTAATATCCTGTAGTTTCCTTTTGGACCCCGCTGCCACGGGAGGGATGGACAATAGATGTCATGCAAGTTCTTTTCCCTAAGCATGTATGACGACACACGGAATGCATGCCTACATCACATTGACGAATGGGAGCTAGCCACATATCTCTCCGTGTTATAACTGTTGCATCATGAATATCATCCAAACAAATCACCGACCCATTGCCTACGAGTTTGTCCTACTGCTGGTGTTACTTGTCTTGCTCTGCTGCTGTTACTTGTCTTGCTCTCCTGCTACTGTTGCTACTACTATCGCTTGCTCTGTTGCTACTTGTTACTGCTATCACCACTGTTGTTCCTTGCCACTGCCGTTACTCGCTACTTTGCTGTTACTACTTTTCTTGCAGATACTAATCTTTCAGGTGTGGTTGAATCTGACACATTCAGCTGCTAATACTCGAGAGTATTCTCTCACCTCCTGTTTGGTGATCAACAAATTTGGGTCAAATACTCTACCCTCGAAAACTGCTACGATCCCATGCGCTGGTGGGCCATCAACAACATTCTTCTAGTTTCGATTGCCGGAGAGTGCTAGCAGCATTCTTCTGGTGCCGTTGCAAGGGAAGGTCTGCTGTTACGGAGTCAGGACCCAAGTTGAGTGATATGGTTATGCAGTTTTTTATCTAACTCCTAAATTGGTACATGGGTAATCATTGTCATTTCAATAGCATCAAGCCTTTGCATAACACGTTCCAAGGTTAAATTGGTTTCATTAATGATAATGGGTGTTGTTGCAACAAAATTTTCAATGGCATTATAGGCATCCAAAGTATAAAACATTAAGAAGTTCCCATTGGTGATGGTGTCAAGGACAAACCTATACCAAGTTGTCACACCAACATAAAAATTACGAAGCAAGGTAGTAGTGGATACCTTATTAGTTGCTTTATCTTGAGCGTAGAAAATCCTATACCATGCATCTTTCAAAATTTCTCCTCCCCTTTGTTTATAATTGTCAACATCATTATTGGGTGTAACACAAACAATGGAAGAACTAACCATGACTTCAAACAAGAAAACTAGTAACAAGCAAAGATAAATATTTTTGTATTTTTATTTTTTATGAGACAAACTAAATATACCAGCAAATAAAAAGGATAACATGTGAATGAAAATTAGTGTGGAGTTACTTGGTAGTTTGTGATGTTATTCCCCGGCAACGGCGTGCGAAATCCTTCCTGATACTTATGATCTACGTTGGGTTTTCCATGAAGGGAACGGGTTATCGCATCACAATGTGGGTAAGTATTTCCCTCAGTTATGAAACCAAGGTTTATCGAACCAATAGGAATATCAACCACAACCATCTTCAGCGGCTGCACACAAAAGAACAAACAACTTGCACACATCGCGGGCAAGAGGGTTGTCAATCCCCTGGTACTTGTTATTTGCAAGCGAGTGAGGTGTGTAGATAATTGTAGATTCCAAGATAAAAGAAAAACAAGTAAATGGCAACAAGGTATTGAAGGTTTTGTAAATATGTTGTGAATAGATCCAGAGGGAAGAGTTTTCCCTAATGGCATCTCTCATGAAAAATAACATACGGTGGGTAAACAAATTATTGTTGGGAAATTGACAGAAAAGCGGATAGTTATGTGATATCCATGGCAATGATCATGTGTATATATGCATCACGTCCATAAACAAATAAGCCAACTCCTGTCCGCACCTATTACTATTGCACCACTCATCGACCGTATCCAGCATGGACCTAGAGTATTAAGTAAAAAAGAGTAATGCAAGGAGAACAATGACATGATATAGACAAAGTAAACTCAAGCAATATGAATGAACTCTGTAGTTTTATCCTTAGTAGCAGCAATGCAACGATGCATCTTGTCCGCTTCTGTAACTGGGATATAGAAATTTGCCAGCTTGAACCTACTTCAACGCACCTCTCTCATCAAAGAATTATCGATCTAGTTGGCCAAACTATTTCAATAGATCGGAGAGAATGATGAAGCTATCATAATCATGCACAAAAGAATCATCTAAGTATTCATATAAGACTCAAATATTTTGTATGAATAATCTGAACAGAAACCCACAATTCATCGGATCCCAACAAACACACCGCACAAAAGGAATTTCATCATTTGGATGAAAGCGAAGATGCGATGATCATTATATTGAAGGCAAGATAGAGAGAGACAGAGAGAGTTAGCCATCTAGGTACAAGCTATGGAACCTTAGGTCTGTGGTGAACTATTCAAACATGATCACGAGGGCAGCAAGGTTGATGAAGAAGCCATCCGTGGTCGATACCTCCTCTGAGAGGGTGCCGGAATGGAGCTCCACATGGCCTTCCGTGGGAACTTCCGGCAGCGTAAAAAGTGTTTAGGGACTACTTCTTCGGTTTTTAGGGTATGTGAGAATTTATAAGCTAGAGAACGGAGTCGGGACGGCCTCGAGTGCCCCATAAGCCAATAGGGTGCCCCCAGGCCCGCCGGGTTGGCTTGTGAGGCCCTCGTGTGGCCCCCAGCCTTCCTCTGATGCTTGTTGTTCTTCTTCTGGTCTAGAAAAATCTCCAAAAAGTTTGAGGTCAATTGGACTTCGTTTGTACGGATAACCTGAAAAGTAAAAAAACATCCCCAAATCAGCAACTGGCACTGGGCATTGGGTCAATTGGTTAGTACTTAAAAATAATATAAATTGGTAAATAAATACCCCAAAATATTCTAGAATGATAATATATTAGCACGGAACAATAAAAAATTATAGATACATTGGAGACGTATCACCCCCTGGCCAGACAACACACAAGGATATCAATCAAGAATACAAAAACACTCCTACTTCCTAGTCATGCCACAACCACGACTTTAATGAATAGTAAGTCACTGATGACTGTAATCTGCGTTGGTTTTCCGTGAAGAGGAACGGGCTATCACAACACAATGAGGGTAAGTATTTCCCTCAGTTATGAAACTAAGGTTTATCGAACCAATAGGAATACCAATCCTCAACCGTCTTCAGCGACTGCAGACAAGGAAACAAACAACTTGCACCCAACACGGGCAAGAGGGTTGTCAATCCCCTTGATATCGTTATTTGCAAGCAAAGGAAGTGTGTAGATAATTTTTGATAATTGTAAATTGCAAAATAAAATTAAACACAAATAATGCAAGCAAGGTAGTAGTAGCGTTTGTAAATATATAAGTGAATAGACCCGGGGGGCGTAGTGTTCCCTAGTGGCATCTCTCATGAAAAGGCATATGGTGGGTAAAGAAAATACTGTTGGGCAATTGATAGAACATCGAATAATTATGTAATTTTCACGACAATGATCATGTGGATATAGGCATCACGTCCATAAGCAAATAGGCCGACTCCTACCTGCACCTATTACTATTACTCCACTTCGAGAGCGCTTCTATGCTTGCCTCTCTATGTAGTAAGTAAAAACATAGTAATGTTTGGAGAACAATGACATGATGTAGACACGGTAAACTCAATTAATATGAATAAACCCCATCGTTTTATCCTTAGTAGCAGCAACACAAAGACGCATCTTATCCCCTTCTGTCACTAGGATATAGAAATTCGCCAGGTTGAACCTACTACAACGCACCACTCCCACTGAAGTAATATTAATCTAGTTGGCCAAACTGTCTCAATAGATCGAAGCGCATTACGAAGGTATGATGATCATGCCATTAAGAATCATAATAATCAGAGGTGACTCAAATACTTTTCATGAATAATCTGAACATAAACCCACAATTCATCGGATCCCAACAAACACACCATACATAGTGATTACATCAGATAGATCAAAGCGAAGATGCGATGAACATGGTTTTGAAGATCATAAGAGAGAGAGATTGCCATCTAGGTACTGCCTACGGACCCACAGGTCTCTGGTGAACTACTCACACATCATGGTGAGGGCAACAAGGTTGATATAGAGGCCCTCCGTGATTGATCTCCCCTCCAGCAGATCACCGAAATGGAGGTTTAGATGGCCTCCCGTTGGAACAGAGACTTGCGGCGGCGGTAAAAGTATTTCAGGAGTGATCTTAGGGTTTTCGGAATATTTGTGAATTTATAGGCCAGAGAGGGACGACGAGAGGCATCCAGGCGGTTCAAAAGCCATCTGGGTATGGCCAAGTCCTGGTCCATGCCCTGTTGGCTTGTGCCTCCCTCGTGTAGCCTCTCATCCAGTTCTAATGCTTCCATGTCTTCATATAGTCTAGAAAAACTCATATTAAAGTTTTGTGGTATTTGGACTTCGTTTGGTAGGGTAAACCTGCAAAGTAAAAAGCACACAGAAAATAGGAACTGGCACTGGGTACTGGGTCAGTAGGTTAGTGCTCAAAAATATTATAAATGGGTATATAAATGCCCAAAAAGAATCCTAGAATGATAATATATCAACATGGAACAATAAAAAATTATAGATACATTGGAGACGTATCAGTCACCAACCTTAACACCATTACCAATACTCAACTTTTATTTTTTTTACTAGCATGCCTCATATTACCACCCCAATAACGCAAAACTATTGCATATAATCAAACTTATCATATTTTGTGAACTACATGTCTATATAGGTGTTTATGACTAACCATGTGAACATCCAATTCCTGTTAAATCTTTAAAAAGATATAAGTCAAGCATCAGAGTTTAATTCTTTCTACAAAATACATGGACATGATCTCACAAACATAAGTGAATCAAAAGAGAATTGTACAATTAGTGGTGATTCCAATGTATAGAAGCAAGCATCCAAACTTCAAAAGATATAAGTGAAGCACACAAAGCATTGTATAAAGCCATAGTCAAAAGATATAAGTGAAGCACACGAATCAAGCATCCAACCAAGGACTGTCATATACCATCATGGTGCATAAAATATAAAGGAAAAACAAACACAAAAGGCACTCCTAGAATTTAGTCATACCATGTGAACAAAACAAAAATCGAGACATACCGATAATTATCGAGGAAGGAAGATGGGATGCCTTTCGGGGCATCCACAAACTTAGACGCTTGAGTATCCTTGAATATTTGCTTGGGGTGTATTGGGCATCCCCAAGCTTGAAATCTTGTATCTCCTTGTTCTTCTCATATTGATGCCTCTTCGGTCTTTCAACACTTCATCCACAGAAAACTTAACCGAACATTCATTAGAGGGGTTAGTGCATATAACATCAAATCCCATCATGTATTGTTGTAAGAATATTGTATATGTATAATCAAACATTACCTACTTCATGTTAACACAATTCTAATGCTCCCACATCAATTGGGCTTCGAAAAATTGCAAAGACAAGCAGATAAAGAAACTATAACAACAATCTGTGAAAACAGGACAATCTCTAAAGACGCATTTGAAAGATATACTTCTATAACTACAAAAATTCTAAAAAATGAGGAGGTAACAAAATTTTGCATATCGGTATTGTGTAAAAAATTAGGAACTTTCGATGTTCCAATAAACTATAATGAATGAAATACTACATCAAGGTTTCTATTTTTTCATAATACATATGGAACAAGCTATTTAAACACCCTAAAGGTAAATATTGTCACATTATTTTTATAATACAATGTATTTGTGCAAGGAGATAATTATTTTTGTGAGAAACTTCCATGAAAAATTCTATATTGTTTCCATGAGCATGAATACAAGTATTCAAGGTCGACACTCACTTATCCAATATGTAACTTTCCAATCAATTCTCTTTTAAAAAAAGTTTTAGGTTCCCCTCTATATTTTTTGTTTTTAATTATTTTAAAAGCATACAACAGAATTAAGTACAATATAGAACTTTCCGGTTGTCTCCAAGGCAGCGCTTTCATTAAATCCACTAAGCTAGGGATACTGTGCTCAAGTAATTGATATACCCGGATCCCAAGGTATATCAAAGCCAATTTTTAATCAACAATGATTTTTAAATTAGTACTGAGCAAAAAGTAATATATATCATGTAACAACGAAGTCTAACTCTCTTCCTATCCATTGTCATGTCATAAAAACAATTCATTCACACACAAAGTAAATGCCAATACATAGCATAAATAGTTTCTTGCAACTTTATCATATTGGAAACATAGAGAGGAGGAAATTTGGTTCCTCTCTCATAATAGTTGAAAGTAGGAGAAGCAAACATACGCATATTATATCCATCAAAATCATCATGTATAATGGTAAACACAACCCTATTGGGGAACGTCGCATGGGAAACAAAAATTTTCCTACGCCCACCAAGATCAATCTATGGAGATCAACATCTACGAGAGGGGAGTGCATCTACATACCCTTGTAGATCGCTAGGAAGAAGCGTATATAACGTGGTTGATGTAGTCGAACGTCTTCGCAATCCAATCACGATCCGTCCCGCGATCCCATCGGAATTCGGCCCAATCTAGTGCCGAACGGACGACACCTTCGCGTTCAGCACACGTATAGCTCGATGACGATCTCCATCTCCTTGATCCAGCAAGAGAGAGGGTGGAGAAGTAGATAAGTTCTCCGTTAGCACGATGGCATGGCGGCGGTGTGGAGCTATTCCGGCAGGGCTTCGACAAGCAAAACTGGAACTGATATAAGTGGAGAAAACTGATCTAAGGGAGAGACAGGGCTACGCTGTGGCATTTGTTGGTTACAGTCGTCTCTCCCCATATATACATATATATATATATATGTATGTATATATACATACATACACACACACACACAAATGCTGTGGCATTTCTTAGGGTCACGCTATTCGTCACCCTCGGTGAGGAATAGTTATTCTTCACCCCCCTCTATGTTAACATAAATTCAACGTAATTTTACATACTGTAATTTTTTTGTCTTATTTCATATGTAAAAAAGAGACCGTAAGAAAGTATAAAATCACCATAAAAATATTTTATGTCACGTAAGATTACAAACATAAAAAATAGTGTAAAATTCAAAACAAATGCATTTTTTTCTGGTCGTGTGACCTATATTTTTATTTTTTTTATGTCAAATTTTACATAATGAATCAATATAAATGTAATTATCTGCATTTAAAATGTAATTTATTAATTAAACGATCATAAGATTACCTCGGGTGAAGAATAACTTATTTTGCACCCTGGGAGGGGAGAGGTGGCTCCGCTCTATTGTTCCGCCCTAGGTGGGGCGGCGGCCAAGATGAGGTGGGGCGGCTGCCCTAGGGGTGGCTTGGCCCCCCAAGTTAGAGTGGCGCCCCCCTTTAGGGTTGGCCTCCCACCAACCCATCCACATGGTCCTCAGGTGAGGAGGTGTGCCCAGCTCACAAGGGACTGGTATGCATCCCTCATAGCCCATGTGGCCCATCTGGGGCTGGTGGCCCCTTCCGATGGACCCCGGGAACCCTTTCAGCATCCCCGGTATGCTACCAGTGACGCACGAGCTTTTTTCGCTGACCAACATGGAACTTCCCATATATCAATCTTTATCTCCGGTCCATTCCAGAGCTCCTCGTAACGTCTGGGATCTCATCCAGGACTCCAAACAACCTTCGGTCACCAACATACATAACTCAACTATACCGAAATGTCACCGAACCGTAAGTGTGAAAACCCTGCGGGTTCGAGAACTATGCAGACATGACCGAGACACTCTCTGGTCCATAACCAATAGCGGGACTTGGATGCCGATATTGGTTCCTACATATTCTATGAAGATCTTCATCGGTTGAACCGTGATGTCAACGATTCAATCAATCCGGTAGGTTGTTCCCTTTGTTCTTTGGTATGTTACTTGCCTGAGATTCAATCGTTGGTATCTCCGTACCTATTTCAATCTCGTTACTGGAAAATCTCTTTACTCGTTCCATCATACAAGATCCCATGACTAATTTCTTAGTCACATTGCTTGCAAGCTCATTGTGATGTTTTATTACCTAGTGGTCCCTAGAGATATCTCTCTCACACATGGAGTGACAAATCCCAGTCCGAATCCACGCCAACCCAATAGACACCTTCGGAGATACCTGTAGAGCACCTTTATAGTCACCCAATTATGTTGTGACGTTAGTTACACACAAGGCATTCCTCGGTGCCCGGGAGTTGCATGATCTCATGGTCATAGAAACAGATACTTCACATGTAGAGAAGAGTATCAATAAATTGACACGATCATATGCTAATTCATAGTTTGGGTATTGTCCATCACATCATTCTCCTAATGATGTGATCCCTTTATCAAATGACAACTCATGTCCATGGTCAAGAAACCTTGACCATCTTTGATCAATGAGCTAGTCCATTAGGGGCTTACTAGGGACAGTGCATTGTCTATGTATCCACACATGTATTTTAGTTTCCAATCAATACAATTCTAGCATGGATAATAAATGATTATTATGAACAAGGAAATATAATAATAACTTATTTGTAATTGCATCTAGGGCATATTTCCAACAGTCTCCCACTTGCACTAGAGTCAATAATCTAGTTCACATTTACTATGTGATTCACACCCAATAAGTTCTGGGATTTATCATGTTTTGTTTGTGAGAGAGGTTTTAGTCAACGGGTATGAACCTTCTAGATCTGTGTGTGCTTTACAAATCTCTATGTCATACTATAGATGCTGCTACCATGCTCCATTTAGAACTATTCCAAAGGACTGTCCCATTATACGAATCCGGTTTACAACTCATACTCATTCAGATTGGTGTCAAAGCTTGTATCGAGATAACCCTTTACGACAAACTCTTTTTTCACCTCCATTATCGAGAAACGTTTCCTTAGTCCTCAAATTACTAAGGATAATTATGACCGCTGTCCAGTGATCCATTCCTGGATCACTTTTGTACCCCTTGACAGATTCATAGCAAGGCACACATCAGGTGCGGTACACAACATGACATACTATAGAGCCTACGGTTAATGGCATAGGGGATGACCTTCTTCCTTTCTCTTTCGTCTACCATGGTCGATCTTTGAGTCTTACTCAAATTCACACCTTACAACACAGCCAAGAACTCCTTCTTTGACCGATCTGTTTTGAACTCCTCCAAAAACCTGTCAAGGCATGTATTCATTGAAAGTTTTATCAAGCGCATTGATCTATCTCCATAGATCTCGATGCTTAATGTTCAAGTAGCTTAATCTAGGTTTTTCCTTTGAAAAACACCTTTCAAACAACCCCATATGTTTTACAGAAAGCCTACATCATTTCCGATCAACAATATGTCAACCACATATACATATTGGAAATTCTATAGTGCTCCCACTCACTTTCTTGGAAATACAAGTTTCTCATAAACTTTGTATATACCCAAAAACTTTGATAGTCACAAGAAAGCGTATATTCCAGCTCCGAGATGCTTGCTCCAGTCCACAGAAGGATTGCTAGAGTTTGCATACTTGTTAGCATCCTTAGGAATGACAAAACCTTCTGGTTGTATCACATTCAACCTTTCCTCAGGGAAACCATAGAGGAAACAATGTTTTGACATCCATCTCCAAGGTTTCATAATCAAAAAATGCAGCAACTTTTAACATAATTCCAACAGGCTTTTAGCATTTCTACGGGTGAGAAAATCTCATCGTAGTCAACTCCTTGAACTTCTCGGAAACCTCTTTGCGACGAGTCAGGCTTTCTAAATGGTGACATTTACCATCATCATGTGTCTTCCTTTTAAAACATCCATTTGTACTTAATAGCCTCACGACCATCAAGTAGTTCTTCCAAAGTCAACACATTGTTTTCATACATTGATCCTATCTCGGATTTCATGGCCTCCAGCCATTTGTCGGAATCCGGGCCCACCATCGCTTCTCCGTAGCTCGTAGGTTCATTATTGTCCAACAACATGACCTCCAATATAGGATTACTGTACCACTCTGGAGCAGTACGTGTCCTTGTCGACCTATGATGTTTGGTAGTAACTTGATCTGAAGCTTCATGATCACCATCATCAGCTTCCACTTCAACTGGTGTAGGCGCCACAGGAACAAGTTCCTGCGCCCTATTACACTTTGTTTGAAGTGATAGTTCAACAACTTCATCAAGTTCCACTATCCTCCCACTCAATTCTTTCAAGAGAAACTCTTTCTTGAGAATGTACCCGTTTTTAATCAACAAACACTTTGTTTTCGGATCTGAGATAGGAGGTATACCCAACTGATTCTTTTGGGCATCCTATGAAGATGCATTTATACACTTTGGGTTCGAGCTTATCAGGCTAAAGCCTTGTGACATAAGCATCGCAGCCCCAAACTTCAAGAAACGACAGCTTAGGTTTCTCTAAACTATAGTTCATATGGTGTCTTCTCAACGGAATTATGTGGTGCCCTATTAAAGTGACTGTGGTTGTATCTAATGCATAACCCCAAAAGGATAGTGGTAATTCGATAAGAGACATGATAGTATTCACCATATCCAATAGGGCACGTCTACGACATTCGGACACACCATCACACTATGGTGTTCCAGGCGGCATAAATTGCAAAACAATTTCCACATTGTATACCAAACTCGTAACTCACATATTCATGTCTACAATCACACTGTAGACAGATCATCCTCTTCTCACGATGATATTCAACTTCACTCTGAAATTGCTTGAACTTTTCAATAATCCAGACTCGTGATTAATCAAGTAAATACACTTGTATCTACTCAAATCATCTGTGAAGTAAGAACATAACGATATCCACTGCATACATCAAAATGTATTATCTCCAACAAGTCACTTGCTCGTTCCATCTCACTGGAAAACGAGGACTTCAGTCATCTTGCCCATGTGGCATGATTTGCATGTCTCAAGTGATTCAAGTGAGTCCAAAAGATCCGTCTGCATGGATTTTCTTCACGCGTTTACACCAATAGGCATGGTTCGCATGTCTCAAATGATTCAAAAACTAGTGAGTCCAAAGATGCAGCAGCATGGAGCTTTCTTCATTTGTTTTATACCAATATGACTTAAGCGGCAGTGCCACAAGTAAGTGGTACTATCATTACTACTTTGTATCTTTAGGCATCATTATTATGAACATGTGTATCACCATGATCGAGATTCAATAAACCATTCATATTAGGTGCATGACAATTGAAGGTTTTATTCAGTTAAATAGAGTAACCATTATTCTCTTTAAATGAATAATTGTATTGCAATAAACACGATCCTATCATGTTCATTCTCAACACAAACACCAAAAAACATTTAGGTTTAATACTAATCCTCAAGGTAGAGGGATCGTGTCATGATGATCATATCAACCTTGGAAACACTTCCAACACACATCGTCACCTCGCCTTTAGATAGTGTCCGTCTGTTTCGTAGCTTTTATTTCGAGTTACTAACATTTAGCAACTGAATTGGTATCTAATACCCAGGTACTACTAGTAGTACTAGTAAGATTCACATCAATAACACGTATATCTAATATACTTCTGTTGACGTTGCCAACCGTCTTATCTACCAAGTATCTAGGGCAGTTCCGCCTCAATGATCATTCCCCTCATCATAGAAGCATGTAGTCTCGGGTTCGGGTTCAACCTTGGGTTTCTTCATTGGAACAACAACTGACTTGTCATTCTCGAAGTTACCCTTCTTTCCTTTGCCCTTCTTGAAACTAGTGGTTTTACTAACCATCAACACTTGATGGCCCTTGCTTTCTACGTTCGCGGTGTCAAACATTGCAAATAGCTCAAGGATCATCATCTCCATCCCTGGTTTGCTATAGTTCATCATGAAGCTTAGTAGCTTGGCGGCAGTGACTTTGGAGAACTATGTCAATTACTATCTCATCTGGAAGAATAACTCCCGCTCGATTCAAGTAATTGCAGCACCCAGGCAATCTGAGCACATGCTCAACGATTGAGCTTTTCTCCTTTATTTTGTAGGCAAAGAATCTTGTCGGAGGTCTCATACCTTGCAACACGGGCACGAGCCTGAAATCCCAATTTCAGCTCTTGGAACATCTCATATGTTTCATCACGTTCAAAACGTTTTGGAGCCTCAATTCTAAGCGGTAAAGAAAGACGCACTGAACTATCATGTAGTCATCAAAACGTGTGTGTCAGATGTTCGCAACATCCTCAAACGATGCTTGGGGTAGCACACCGAGTGGTGCATGAAGGACATAACCCTTCTGTGTAGCAATGAGGACAATCCTCAGTTCACGGACCTAGTCCGCATAATTGCTACTATCATCTTTCAACTTAGTTTTCTCTAGGAACATATCAAAATATAGGGGAGTTCAAGCGCAAGTTAATCACCTGCAACATAAATTGCAAAGAAATTTTGACTATATTCATGATAATGAGTTCAATTAATCATATTACTTAAGAACCCCCACTCAAATTGACATCCCTCTGATCATTCGAATGGTATATGATCCGAATTCACCAACCCATGTCTGATCATCACATGAGATGAGGTGGCTCCAAAGGTGAACGTTTTCATGTTGATCATATCAACAATATGACTCATATTCGACCTTTCGGTCTCCTGTGTTCCGAGGCCATGCCTGTACATGCTAGGATCATCAAGTTTAACTCGAGTGTTCCGCGTGTGCAAAACTGTCTTGCACCCCTTGTATGTGAACGTGTTTGTCTCGATCACACCCGATCATAATGTGGTGTCTCGAAACGACGAACTGTCGCAACGATGCACACTTAGGGAGTACAAAATTTTATCTTGAAGTTTTAGTGAGGGATCACCTTATAATGCTACCGTCGTCCTAAGCAAAACAAGATGCATAAAAAGGATTAACATCACATTTAAATTATAAGTGACATGATATGGCCATGAACTTGTGCTTGTTGATCTCCATCTTCAAAGCATTGGCATGATCTCCATCGTCACCGGCACCGCACCATGATCTCCATCAATGTGTTTCCATCGAGGTCGTTGCGCCAAGCATGCTTGTACTACTATTGCTACTGTTTAGTGATAAAGTAAAGCATTACAAAGTGCTCAATGAGTGACATGAAGGGCATACAATAATTAAAGAGAACCTTATGGCTTCTGCCGGTTGCCGTAGCATCGACATGCAAGTCGATATTAACTATAACAACATGATCATCTCATACATCAAATATATATCATCATGTATTTGGCCATATCATATCACAACATACCCTCCAAAAACAAGTTACACGTCCTCTAATTTGTTGTTGCATGTTTTACGTGGCTGCTGTGGGTATCTAGTAAGAACGCTTCTTACCTACACAAAAACCACAATGGTGATATGCAAGTTGCTATTTTACCTTCTACAAGGACCACCTTGTAAGTGCATCTAATGCCCCTTAGTGATTTTGGTGGTTTGAAGACTTATAGGTTAAGAGAGTGATACATTTGTAAGTGTACACAAGCTCTATAATTTGCTGAGGAGTTTGAGTTATTTGATGAATATCGACCCCTAAAAATGTATGTCTTCGAGTGAAGACTTTGGTCATTCCTTGAAGACTTTGATTGCGAAGAAAATGATATTCCTCATGAAGAAATTGAAGATGAGGAATTCAGTGTGTCCCGAAGAAAATACTGTGAAGACTTTGAAGCTTTTAGATTTACTCTTTCTATTTATTTTCTTTACTCTTGAGTCATAGGAACACCGTACTGTTAAATGGGGTCGAGGTAAAACTATGGAAAGAATTTCCTCGTGATGCTCAACCCAAACCTACACCTACCAAATCCTCAAATTGAGGAACATGAGGACTTTCACAGGCGAAAGTTCCGACCGTTGCCGTGCCTCGCGCCACCAGTCACATATTTTATCCACCCAACGGTCGTATCATTAAGGGGATTTGTGTAAAATAAAGTCGAGATGCTCCCATGCTATAAATAGCCACCCCCGCAACCACTAGCTAGTTGGTTGCTCCGAGAGAAACTGGCACTTGTCATTTAGAGCAGCCCAAATTCCTCAAAAACCTTTGAGCGAAAATCATCAAGTGAGGAAATACCCCAAACACCCAAACCCAAACCAAAACCCAAGTGATTGAGCATCACTGAAGAAGTCATTCCTATGTGGAACCGACGCTTGTTACCTTTGAGGACTGTGCATCCTCCAGATGATCAGGCGTCATGGTCTAGAGCATCCAATAGTCAATTGTGGATCGCCGGGTGACCAAGTTTGTGAGGGTTTGGAAGTCTGCCTTGCAGACTTACCATGAGTGTTGGGCAAGTACTGTGTGTCCTTAGCTCTAGGAGAATACGGTAGGGACTGTGTGTCCCCGTACTGTGTGTCCTTTGGTTTCAATACCAAGCCACTCCAAACCAAATGTACAACTGTCACATCAGTTGGAACTCTGTCATCAATAACTATCTTCGTCAAGCTACTTGTTCTATTTCCACAACTCGTTTCATTTCCACAATTGTATGTTTAAGACTTTCATTTGTATTGTTTAAAGAATTTGACTGAAGACTTTCTCTGAATTCCTCACGTCAAATTGTTCACCTGAGTTATTCATCACCTGCTTATCCTGTACTTGTGACCTTTGCAAACCGCTTCTCTTAATTCACGTTGAGTATTTTGCTTTAGATGTTTTTGCACTTCTGACTTAGTACTATTTCCGCTGCACTAAGTTCATAACTAAGGACTTTCCTCACTAGGAATTTCCTCAGTGTTTTAATTGTAAAAAATCGCCTATTCACCCCCCTCGAGTCGATACAACACACTTTCATTTGGTATCAGAGCAAGGTACTCCCTTGTTCTGTGTGATTTTGGTTGAACCGCTTGGAGTTTTAGTTATGTCGACCGCAGGTTTGATCAAGTTTACTGTAGGCTGTCCTACCTTCGAAGGAAAGGACTTCCCCTAGTGGAAGACCAAGATGGAAATGTATATTCAAGTAATTGACAACGATCTCTGGTATATTGTGGATAATGGCATTCCATCCATCACTGCTACTATCTCTACCGCTGATGTGAATAAGTTCAAGCAACTTGACTCACAAGTGAAGTATATCATATCTGGCCACCTGGGCAAAGGTTAGTATGGAAGAGTTAGTGCTTTGGGCACAGCTAAGCTTATCTCGGATAGGCTGTCCGAAGTAAATGAGGGAGTCTCAACACAACGTAACTCTCGTGTCGATGTTCTTCGCAATCTCTTCAATCATTTCAAGAGGCTTGAGAATGAAAGCTCCCAAGATACATTTGATCGCCTCACTGACATCTCAAATGAATTGCAGGCTCTGGGAGCCACAGACATCACTGACCATGAAGTTGTGAAGAAACTGCTACGATCTCTTGATCTATCATTTGACACACTAGTTCTGATGATCCAAGAACGAAGAGTGCTTGATCCTGCTGATATTCTTGAGAGACTCAATACTCATGATTTCAAACAAGAAGAAAAGAGAGACCTATATGGGCCAAGCTATTCAAGACCTCGTGCGCTGAAGGCAAAGGCTATTTCCTCATCTGAAGAAGAAGAATCTGACTGCGGTCTTGGTGATCGTGCAGAACTTGGGAAGGAACTTGCTATGCTCGTGAGGAAATTCAAGAAGTTTACTAAGCGTGTCCAGTTCGGAAAATCTTCAACAAGAGATATGAGCAAATAAGATCTTCATCTGAGGACTACAAGGAAAGAACCTGCCAAAAATGCAAGAAATCTGGTCACTACATTGCTGACTATCCTTGCCGGGTGAAGGAATCAAGGAAGAAGAAATACAAGGATCAAAGTTCTGATAACTCGAAGAAAAATAAGAAATCTTCAAAGTCCTCATCGCACAAGAAGACCAGTTTCAGAAAGGCTCGGGCACTCATTAGCAAGGAAATGTATTCTGAATAAGAATATGAGGAATGGGATGAAGAGGAAGGTTCTGAAGTGGAGTCAGAGTCTGGTGTGGCAAGTCTTGCACTTGCTACCACATTCGTCAGCAAGTTGATGTTCAACCTTGAATAAAATGAAAATGCCAACTACACTGATGACTTTCCTCCAACCTATTGCTTCATGGCAAAAGGTTCAAAGGTACCAAACAGTACATCCTCCTCTGACTCTAGTGGCTATGAACCTGGTGATTATCAAAAACCCAGTTACTATAAACTTGCCAAAATTGCCACTCAGCAACAAAGTGCTATTAAAAGCTTCAGAAACTGCTAGACAAAAGTGATGATCTGTTGAATGATGAAATGAATCATACACAAATCCTCACTGAAGATGTTCAAAGTCTTCATTCTAGATTTGATAATCTTCAAGATCGTTATGGTACACTCTTGGCTGATCACGAGAAGCTTTCCTATGAATTTCTTCAAAGGAAACTTGATCTTGAGAAGTTGAAAATGTCCCATGATGATATTCGAATAGAAAATGATTCATTGCTTGTTCACCAGATCAGTACCGCTCAGGAAGAATTCATTCACCATGTTTGAAATGCATTGAGCGTGAAATTGCTAATTCTTCACCTGAATCGTCAAATGCTTCTATTGCTACAAATTCTAAAACTGTTCCCATGGTATCAAATTCTTCACTTGAGGAAACCACAAGTGCTACTGACGAAAATGCAGGGTTGAAGGAATTGTATGTGACAGGCATATACAAAAGTCGCAAAGGGCATCAAACCCTTTGCGATGTGCTCAAAAGGCAGATTCTGAATAGGAACCCAAGGAAGGAGGGCATTGCCTTCGAGAGGAAACTACATGTTGATGGATCATAATAGAAACCTGAGTAGTACCCCAAAACCTCATGGGTTGCTGCTAAAGGGCCTCCCATTAATCCATCTACTCTAACAAGCTTTGCATGTGAAATGTCCTATTCCTCTGATGAGTCATTTTACTCCAACTATAAACTGTTCAAAAATCAATCTGGTGAAGTATTTGCTCGATATGTTGGAACTAACTACAGGAATGGACCTCCCCTGAGGAAATCTGGGTTCCCAAAATCTGCTTGGAAAATCTTGAGGTGAATATCCTCATGACACCACCAGTGAATAATGAGAACCTCAGATCAAATTCCTCAGATGTACGAAAGTCTTCACGAGGATCAAATCCCTCAAATGGTCAAAATTATGCTCGTACTCGCACTAATGCTTCTGATATGCAGGGAAACTACAAGGGACATGAATATGAGCACTATTCCTCGAATCATTATTTTCATAAGTCCTCAAAGAACTTCTCAGCCTCTTCATTTGAGTACTCTAACTCCCCTACTGTGAAAAGAAGTGCATTAGCTTCAATGCCTCCATTCTCATATGGTGCTCGCAGGATGATGAACTCTTTGCCACCCGTTCAGATCAGGGTGGTTAATAAATTGAACTAATCACTTCTGCAGGTCAGGTCTCCAGATGAAAGTCATCATCTGAAGAATTTGCTGGAGACTTGAGGAAATTGCTTGATTGGACGCAAGCTAAAACATGATGAAAAGATCTAACATTTCACAATCCTCAAATTTACTGTTTGTGATGAAATTCAAGTCTCAAGAAATTGATATCATATTCTTCAAATCTGAAGCATATGAGATGGTAAGTTGTACTAATTCATCTAAAGGATGACAAACCAAAGAATACATAGTGGCTTCTTGATAGTGGTTGTACCACTGACTCCATCACAACTAACGGAAATCACTTATGCTGATAAAGGTAAAAGCAAGGTATTGGGACTTGTTAAAGTGGCTATCTCGAAGGGTTGGCACATGGACAAAGTCATTCTTGTTAAATCCCTTGGGTTTAACCTCTTGCCAGTCTCAATGCTTTGTGATCTTGATGTGATTGTCATCCTTGGAAAATATAGATGTGTAGTCATCATGGAATCTGACAAATCCAAAGTCTTCGAAGGATTTAGGAGAGAAGAATTGTACATTATCGACTTTTCAACATGTCCTCAACCAGCCACATGCATACTAGCAAAAACCTCAGAAGGCTGGCTATGGCATCGACGACTTGGTCATGCAGGAAAGACGAATTTGCAAACACTTGCAAAGAAGAAGCATGTGATTGACACAGAATCTGTCTAATTCCTCAAGGACCATCTCTGCAGTGCTTCTGAGTCTGGAAAAATGACCAGATCCAAACACCCCTCGAAGACTATCATGACTACCACTCGTCCGTTTGAATTGCTTCACATGGATCTCTGTGGACCTACTCATTATGCTACTCTAACCAATATAGCATCTTTATATGGCTTTGTCAACATTGATGGCTATTCTCAGTATACTTGGGTACGCAACATTTGTTACAAAAATGAAGTGCAGGAAGTCTTCAAATGATTTCCCTCAAAGGCCTCAACAAACTTCGATGTCAAGATCAAACACATCACGAGTGATAATGTAACATCCCAAATTTTGGTATGTTATAACAATTACTAGATTGATTGATTGTTTGTTTGAGTGATTTGAATTTGATTGAAAATTTGAAACTTTTAAAATTTTTGATTGAGAGGGAATAAAATGAATTTCTGCTTTTCCTATGAATTCAAATTCATCCATTTAAAATCAGTGAGAGAAGACAACATGACTTCTTCAACTATAAATAATTTGAATGATGGTGGCATTTGAATTTTCTTACGGTATTTGATTTGCATTTATTTTTGGCACAAGATTTTTCACTCTCCAAAATGCCTCACAATTATCTTGCCAAGAAAGAAAGAGAGGAGGTAGCATGACACCCCAAAAAGTCACAAGAAAAATAGTGCCAATTTTTTTAAAAGAAAAGTTTGGTTTTTATTGGATTTAAAAAATATTAAAAAAAATTATTTTGGGAAAAAGAAAATGTCCACGTTGTGGGAATTTTTTTGACCATTTTGATATATTATACTAATATTTTCGGACTATTATATATTTTCTTTCGAAGGGTTTCTTTCCTATTTTCAAATAAAAGGAAACAAAACGTTTTTTAATTAGGAAACTGTCTCATGGGCCCGCACCGAATCTGTCCCGTATCTTCTTCTTCTTCCTCATGAACGTCCCTTTCCTTCTATCGTTGCACTAGCTTTTCCTTCGCCGGAGCGCACCGAATCCGCCCCGATCTCCTTGCTCCTTCCGTCTCAGCCCCTCCCGATCCCCTATAAATACTCCCCTCCTCCCCTCTCTCTGTTCCAGCCCAAACCCCCGAGTTTCCCAGCCAGAATGCAGCCCCCGCCTCGCCGGGGTTCCGCCCCGAGCCGAAGCTCCAAGAGCTCGTGGAGCTGGCACCCGTCACCCCCACGCCCTGCCAGTACCACCAAGCTTTGTTGGCGCCAGCCTCCTCCGCCTCGACCCCTCCGGCGTCGTTTTAGTCCACCGGGATCCCCAACCGCCACCACCACCTCCGGCCATCGCCAGCAAACTCGTTGGAGCTTCTCCAGCCACGGTGAGCCCCATCCTTCTCCCTCCACCATTGGATCTCTAGCGTACGGTTCAAATTAGAATGAAGGTAATTCTTATAACCGAAACGTATTTTTAATTTGTGGCCATTCGTTAGTGAGCCTCCTCAGCGCACACCTCCTAGCCAGTAGAAAATCACCACGTGGCACCCCCTTTCACTACCTAGCACTTTTATTTCTGGTGTTGTTAGTAAAAACCAGAAACTTTCAGATTTGTTTTGGCTTTAACTTTTATGCTATAAATCCGAATTATATGATTCTTTTTGCATTGGATCAAAATGTGTATGTAGTTTCTGTAGATATAAAATTTGTACATGTTTGAATATTTAAATCTTGAGTTTAAACAGATTTGAGTTAAACCTTGTTTTGTGATTATCTGGAGTTTAAAAATAGGTTTTTAGTTGATTCTTTTTGCTAATGATCACTAGTGATATTATTTATCAGTAGGTTTAATTTAGGAATTTTTAGGATATATTATATTAGGGTTTTAAGCAAAACAGATTCTGTTTTAGCTCCTTGTAGTTTTCTTCATATTTCTTTTGTATTAATTGTTCTTAATTTATTTTCTTTTGTAATTGTGACAATTTATATTTAGTTTTCTGATATTTACCAGTAAAGTTTCAAGAACAACAAAATTTTAGTTTATTTGTTGTTATTTGTTTGCACGGAATCAATTCTAGTTCTATAATAACTTACAAATTGATTTTATTGCTAGTTTGATTTCCTATTTGAAAATACTTTCAAATAATATTGTTTTGTAAATTGTACTTTTGTTATTTAAGTTGTTTTATATTTTGTTTTCTGTTAATTTACAATTTTAGGTTTTTAGTTGTTGTTAAGTTTTATTAGGACAAAAACTATTTGGTGGTTGTTGCAGTTGAAGGCCCCAGAGTTTTCTTTGAAGTTTCTTTTCGATTCTCATTTGATTTGATTTAATGGATAAATTTTATTTGTTGTTGTGATATTGATTGTTAGAATTACTGCTGGTATAATAGCTTATGTGAATACCAAGTTTGATTATATATATTTCATTGGAGAGTGACGAATAGTTCTACCAAGTTATTTTCCTCTGAGCGATATCTATCTTCATCAACCCTACCAGGCAAGTTCACATTGATCATATTTTTACCTATGGTTTTATTGAATTAATTTCAACCTTCTCCACCCATTGCATGCAAAGTAGGTACTTGGAATTTTTTGTTCTTGAGTAGTATCTTGTGGTAGGCACCCATAAGCCCCTTGTTACTTTGGCCGAGACGTTATTTTGCTATGCTTCTAGTTGACGGGTTTGGTTGAGTGTTTATCATGAGTGTTGTGAGAACTTAATACTCAAGACCTAAAGATTTCAAGACTTTCAAGACCTCATGATGAAATATACCTCTGGGTGAAGGACGATTTAGATGGGCTCCCTGGAGTAACCAGTGGATGACCCGGGATGCATGGGGAAGCGACATGACATCTTGCGGAAAGCTTCACCCAGGCACAAAGAGATGGATGGATAATTCAAGACCCGAGGCTTACCTGAATAGCCACAAGTCATTATGGGCTCTGGCTTGGTTGGACATTGTGGTGACTCTGGATGGGCGGTGCTAGGAGATGTAGAAGAACGGTAGGATTGGATGGGCACTAACAGCGGCTCACAGGAACCCTTTGGAAGACCATGCTTTGATCATCCGGTTCTCAAACACCCTGCAGTGCGAGGACTCCAATGGATGTGATCAAATCTTGTGGGGAACGTGTGCAAAACTCTGCAGAATACTCAAACCTAATCGATTAGCCGTGTCCATGGTCATGGACAACTAGAGCCGAAGGAAGTGAAACTATCAGGAATTCTCAACACCATTAACTTATTGATGTGGGTAATATTGATAATTTGGGTATGAAAAATGGTTGATGGAACCTTCTCATTAAACAACCAACAATGTAGTAAATTTTTCTTTTACCCTCTCTCTTGTTGTAGGAAAAGTTTGCTTTACGCAAAACATAAACTGCAGCCCCACCCGCCATATATGCATATAACATAGATGATATTTACACCCTCTCTTTTGTGACTTTCCGGCATATTCAATATGCTGACCTACACAGCTGCAACGTCTTATATTGCAGATACTTTCTTCGACGAGTAAGAGTATGATTTAGGGTTACGGTCTGCACTCAACCCGCCGTTGGTGTTTATTGGGACTCCACTCCCTTTGACTATTTCCGATTAGATTTTTGAGGTATATATCAATTTTACGTTATTTACATGTGATTGCGCTTTGATATATACATTGATGTACTGTGTGCCAGCATACTGATCCAGGGATGCCAGAGATACACAAAGGCTTGACTCATTTTGAGTTGGGTCGCTACAGATAATGGGATAGAATTCACAAATACCGGTCTTGATGATTATCTTGATGAACTTGGTATTACCCACGAATTGTCTGCTCCTTATACTCCTCAACAGAATGGCATCGTTAAACGCAAGAACATGACTCTGGTTGAAATGGCATGGACTATGCTTGAAGAATATCAAACGCCTCATCGCTTTTGGCCTGAAACAATCAACAATGCTTGCCACATCAGCAACAGGGTATATCTTCACAAATTCCTCAAGAAAACCTCATACGAACTCCTCACTCACAAGAAACCCAATGTAAGTTATTTCAAAGTCTTCGATGCAAGATGCTGGATTAGAGATCCTCACCATAGCTCAAAGTTTGCACCTAAAGCACGTGAGGGTTTTATGCTTGGTTACGGAAAGGATTTGCACACCGACAAAGTCTTCAACACCTATCAAAACAAGGTTGTTGAAACTGTCTATGTGTGGTTCGATGAAACTAATGGCTCGCAAAGAGAGAAACTGCCTCCTCTGTCAGATAAATTGACTTCCGAGGAATCAATTAAGCACAAGGCTACGAAAGATACAATTCCTACTGAGGAACAACCACTTGTTGAAGAAATCGTCCCCAACAATGATGAAATTCAAGCAGGTGCACCTGAGGAAAATGCTACAGACCAAATTCCTCAACCCAGACAAAGTCTTCAACCAGCTCATCCAAGGATTGCAAATGAAGTGGAAATTGACAAAATGATCGATGCCATAAATGCGCCAGGTCCTCTCACTCGCTCAAAAGCTTCACATTTAGCTAACTTTTGTGGGTATTCGTCTTTTATGTTTATCACAGAAGCCTCAAAAGTTGATGAAGCCTTCATGGAACCTGAGTGGATTCAATCCATGCAAGATGAACTTCTTTAGTTCAAACTAAATGACGTATGGGAACTCATCAAAAGACCAGATCCTCGCAAGCACAATATCATCGGTACCAAGTGGATCTTCCAAAACAAGCAAGATGAGGATGGTCAAGTTGTGAGGAACAAGGCATGACTTGTAGCCTAAGGCTACACACAGGCTGAAGGAATTTACTTTGATGAAACTTTTCCACCTGTTGCTAGACTTGAAGCTATTCAAATATTGCTTGCTTATGCTAACCATCACAATATTACTCTATATCAAATGGATGTGAAAAGTGCATTCCTCAATGGTAAGTTTGAGGAAAAAGTATATGTTGCTCAGCCCCCAGGTTTTGAAGACCCAAAGCACCCTGACAAAGTCTTCATACTCAAAAAGGCACTCTATGGACTCAAGCAAGCCCCTCGGGCGTGGTATGACACATTCAAGGATATCCTCATGAAGAAAGGCTTCAAACTCGGTTCACTTGATCCTACTCTTTTAACAAAATCCTATGACAATGAACTATTCGTGTGCCAAACATATGTTGACGACATTATTTTTGGTTGTACCGACAAACGTTACACTGATGAATTTGCCTAAATGATGGGTGAAGAATATCAAATGTCCATGATGAGGGAGCTGAAATTATTCTTAGGTATGCAAATTCGTCAACAACGCAATGCTATTTTAATATCTCAAGAGAAATACCTCAAGGATGTCATGAGGAAATTCGGCATGCATGAATGCAAAGGCATCAAGATTCCTATGCCTACCAACGACCACCTCTGCACTGATGACATGGTATAGATTTTGATCAACAGGTATATCACTCTATGATTGGCTCTTTATTGTACCTATGTGCATCTAGGATAGAAATTATGCTTAGTGTTTGCATGTGTGCACGTTTCCAAGAAAAACTGAAGGAATCACACTGTAAGGCTATGAAACATATTCTTCGATATCTAGCTCACACACCAAAACTAGGATTATGGTACCACAAGGGCTCGAATCTTCACCTTGTTGTTTATTCTGATACTGATTATGCTCGTGACCGTGTATATCGCAAGTCAACGCCAGGCACATGTCATTTCCTCAGACGATCCTTAGTTTTCTAGTCCTCAAAGAAGTCGAACTGCATATCACTCTCCAGTGGTGAATCTGAATAAATTGTTGCTGGATCCTGCTGTGCTCAACTACTATGGATGAAGCAAACCCTCAAAGATTACGGCATCAACATGAAGAATGTGCCCCTCTACTACAACAATGAGAGTGCAATCAAGATCACCTACAACCCAGTACAACAGTCAAAGACCAAGCACATCCAGATTCGTCATAATTTTCTTCGTGATCATGTACTCAAGGGCAATATCATCATCGACCATGTCAAGACTGATGACCAGCTAGCAGATATCTTCACAAAGCCCTTGGATGAGAAAAGGTTTTCAAAGTTGCGGAGTGAGCTAAATATCCTAGAATCTTCAAATGCTCTGTAAACATGCACACCTCCTAACACTTATTCAAAAATTGATGACTTAGATGCACAACACACGAAGT
Source organism: Hordeum vulgare subsp. vulgare (assembly GCF_904849725.1). Lineage (NCBI taxonomy): Eukaryota > Viridiplantae > Streptophyta > Magnoliopsida > Poales > Poaceae > Hordeum > Hordeum vulgare. The sequence continues at coordinate 379,867,133 of NC_058519.1, forward strand.
AACGTTTTTCTTCAGTAAATGAAGAATAACACACTTAGTGTGAAGAAATTAATGAAGAAATTGTTTCTCAGGGCCCTACGACAATTGCACACGGCGCCTAATATCATCATTCTTATATGGTGGGTCACGCCACCACCAAACTTTGAAATTCTTCAAGTTGGAAATTATTCAAAGTTGAAATTCTTCAATCTGAGACTTTTCACACACTCATCTAAATTTTCAAAGTCTTCAAAATTTTCAAATTCTTCAAAACTTTCTATGATGATCTTTATTGACTCTATATTATACAGTGAGATTTCAAATGTCCTCAACATCATTCACTTATTGCTAAGTCTTCAAGTTGGTATTACTTTTAAGTGAATGTGATCGGACCCGACTCTCCTCTATGCTAAGCTCAACCCAGTCTATTCTCAATTCTTCATATGTCTTCCATTTGACACTTGTTCAAAGTCCTCACTGAATCCTTGTTAGGTGATGACTTTGCAACAAAATCCTCAAAATTTAAAAACTATATTTTAACGTTACCACTGTAACTGCACCAACTACTCATGATAGGATAACCACGATCTCCACTATGTCCACCGCTTCATACGTGGGTATCACATGTCATGCGGAGATGAAAGGGCAAGGACAGTTTTGTCTGAAGTTTTCTCCACAGACTATTTTCACGTGGGCTATAAAATGCTCCTTCACCCCTTTAGTAAAAATCCTTCTCTCACCCTCGTCTTGTCCGCTCAAGCTCAAAACCTAGCGCCGTTGCTAGCAATCTTCATCGCCGGTGAGACACAACTTCACTGCCTCGACCTCGCCGTCACCAGACTCACGTCGACTGCGGATCATCATCCTCAAAACTGAGAACCGCCGTAGCTGTCTTCACTCGCCGAGTTAGGGCATTGAAAATCCGAACCGAAGAACTTCTGCTCATTCTTCCACAGTTCATCGTGTTCTTCATCCAGGGTAAATAAAATCCTATTTTACTGCCCCTGTTGATCCATTTATTTTCTTTAGATCCGTGAAATCAGTTATTCCTTAGAAACTCCTCCAGCTGTGTACACCAATGTCTAGAACACTTGATGAATTTCACTAAGTCACAAAATTCTTGATGAGATTCCTCAATTGTGTAAATTTTCGAACTTACACAACTCTCGAACCCAAGATCAGAATGCTTAGTCAAATTCCTCAAAACTGCACGGGTCAAATTCCTCAACTTAGTCATTTTTCAATTTCCTCAAAACTGAGAACACATATTACCTCTCCAAATTATTAGCTCCTATACTCTGTTCACACGTGTCAAATCTCAGCTAATAAATCTCTAGATTCTCATCAACTTAACTTGTTTGCAACATTTCTTGAAGAAACATTACATGTGTCATCAAATTCCTCAAGAATACAATTTCCTCAGCAAAAACCTCAGCTGAAGAAAATGGAGGAAGACACAAAACAGAAGGGTGGAAAGAAGCTTGAACAAAACACTTCTTTTGAAACCCCACAAGATATATATGCTGATTACTGCACGCCTGATGAAAAATGCATGGGAAATAAACCACTGCTAAACGCAAGATCAAGATTTAAAGAACTGAATGCAAATGGGCAAAGGAGGGGAACAAATACAGGTATGTCACTCCAAAGTATGCCAAGAAGTTTGCCCTCAAACCTCCTTGCAAAAGATTGCCACAAGGAGACCAACAAACTGCACATCCCTCCAGCACAGCCACAATTGAAGACTATCCTGATGAAAAAGACAAGTATTTGTCCAAACTGAAGAAAAACGCTAATGTTGTTGAAACAAAGTTCAATAAGGATTCTGCTGCTGCCTCCTCCTCTGCTGCTGAGGCTTTTGCTAGAGAAGAACCTTCCAAGAAGACACTGATGAAGAAATCAGTTGTCAAGTCAAAACCCTCAACGGAGTTATCTAAACACCAAATTCCTCAGAAAGAAGCAACAACGGCTAAAAAGTCTTCAACTGCAGCAAAGTCTTCCACATGGCTCAGCTCACAAATCCTCACCTGGCATACTGAAGACAAAGATGACAGCTGGAAGAGGAACCAGGCCAAGCCCATGCAGAGTCATCCTCAATATCCCTTCTGCATCAGAAGGAAGTAAAGAATATGATGATGAAACTCTTGAAGCAATCATCAGAAAAAACAAGAAAGGGTTGCACAAGCTACTAGCAACACTATTCCCCTCACACTGGAGCCAAAAGTGTTGCTGAACTTCGTCGACCTTTGGTATGATGATCCAAACACGCCCATTGATGATTTGATACTTCCACCTGGACTCAGTCACATAGTAACCTCATTCATCAATGAAGCAAAATGGAAGGATCAGCAAGCAAAACAAGCTCGGGCTGCAAAGGTGAAAAAGGAGAAGTACTTGAAACAAAATCTACTTAACCTGTCGCGTCAGGAACTTGTCTCTAAACAAGCAGAGGTGAAACGCTCACTGACAAGTACATAGGTCTTCATACAGACCGAAAGTGTGTCAAACTGAGGTTTGTCAAGGCAGCAACTAACGCCATTGATGAATAAAACAATAGGGTTGCAGCTCCAAAACAACCACCAATTCCTCAGGCCAGCTACACTGTACAACTGCCTAATTCTGATGAAGATGAAGAAAATGTTGGTGGTGAATCTGCTCAGAATAGAGAAAGTCATGAATCTGTTCTAAATGCAATAGTTTCAGAATCTAACAGGCGTGCAACTACACACGCAAGGTCTGAAGAAAATGCTCCATCACCATTGTCTTCAAAAGTGAAGAAAGTGACACTTCCGTCTGCCTCAGGCGTGAAGAAAACAAAAGCAGCTCAGAAGGAAGCCAAAAAGAGAAAGGCATCAACTCATACAAAGTCTTTAGAGGCAAAATGCCAGAAGACTCCGTCTACTTCATCATCTGCTCCACTTGATGCAACTCCACTCAGCGTTGCACAACCATACATGCTTTTTCCAGTTGGTGAAGAGCATGTAATTCCAGAACAGGATGTGGAAATGGATGAAAATCGCTCTGCTGCATCAACACAAATTGATGAGGAAATTCAAGCTAGCCAATTTCCTCAAGTCGAAACACCTCCTCCTCAAAATCCAGAAAGGACTATGAAGAAAAAGAGGCACATGTGAACATTGGTTGCATCACACCTGTCATCCATGATGAATTCTGGGAAAAGGCTCACCCAAACTTGCAAATGACCACTCAAATCCCTCAAACTACAAAAATTCTGTCTGGCTCTGAAGAAAGGAGCTCACATGTGAATTCAGCAACAGACCAAGAATCAGTTGCATCACCTGAAGAAACTGAAAAGGAAATTGTTGTTCCATAAACTGCATCTGCATCGGCACAACAAATTCCTCAAACTGAAGAACAAGCCCCTGATGAAAATGCCTCAGCACAGGATACAAATACAACTGATGAAACTACAATTGAGGTTGCAAATCCTGAAACTGCAAATCAAAATTTTCAACCAGAGCCTCATCAGCCCTACTCGAAGAGGCCCAAGTTCCTGAAAGAAGACTTCTATGATGAACATCATTTCTTCATTGGAGAAAATCCTTATGATAAGCTCCTTATCAGGCACAAAAAGTTCAGGACGAGAACTCAACTCAATTACGATGCTGCCGTGCTTTGTGGGAAGAGGGAGATATTTCATCACACGCACATTCCTCATTGTGAAATGGAGGAAATTCCTTGCTTCACCCCAGTACCGAGTGTTCTTCACGAAGTAGGGCTATTGCCATTCTGCATAGATATCGGTGACTGGAATACATATATCGTACTTAAATTCTATGCCACACTGCATATCTCACGTGACCCCAAAAACATCAACTCTTGGGTCTTAGACTGGATGACTCAGCACACTCACTTCAAAGCACTAGCCACAAAATTGCATCGAGTTCTCCCAATATCAATTCCTTCAGATGAAGCAATTAACCTATATGATGAAAGAGTGTTGCCAAATCAGCTAACGGAAGTCCTCATGAAGCCCTTAGGTCTGGGTCAACCTCCAAGGACTATATTCCTCGTGAAGGAATTGAAGTATGTGCCCAGAACTGTGTATGGAATATTGGTCTATTCCATCGCACCTATTAAAGGGCATAATAACGAAGAAGATGTTGTTGGAATCATGAAGAACATACTGTTCAACATCATTCATGGAATCAAAATGAACCTTCATGACTTCTTCTTAAGGACTTTGGGTGACAATGCATTGTCACCTTTTGAGCTGAAGATTTATGCGCCTTGGATCATGAGATTCATCAGAACCAGATCCGCCATCAACTACCAAGCTGACTATCAGAATCACCTCGGCTATCTTCCTCCTCTCAAAGTGATGAAGAAATATTTTGAACAAGTTGAGGGCAAAGGAAAGTCAATGATTGATGAAGGAAATCGGCCACTCGATGGTCAATTTCGCAAGGTTGCATCTTACTCCTCATATGATGACACTGCCACACAAGAATCTGATGGCAGAGCAAAACCTCTAAGTTGAACTGCCCTACGGGTGATGACTAACAGAGAGCTTCTCCTTAGTCTTCATCAGAAAGTCGATCACAACCATAAGTGCGATCAACGCCAGTTTGGCTCTATTGTGAAAACCCTCAATGATACACAAAACATTGTGAAGAAAAATCACTATTATCTTCATGAGGTATTTGATCGCACTTGGGCCATACTGTCACACTTGAAGACTCCAAAGGAACTTGAAGAACTAGAATTCACTCACGACTTTGATTGGCCGTGGCCACCAAAGAAGAAATTCAAGAATATTCCAGTTCCTGACTTGGTGGTGTAGCGACCCGACTCAAAACGAGTCAAGCCTCTGTGTATCTGTGCCATCCCTGGATCAGTATGCTGGCACACACAGTACATCAATGTATATATCAAAGTGCAATCACATGTAAATAGCGTAAAACTGATATATACCTTAAATATTTCAGCGGAAGCAGTCAAGGGAGTGGAGTCCCTATAAACACCAACGACAAGTTGAGTGTAGACCGTAACCCTGAATCGTACTCTTACTCGTCGAAGAAAAAATATCTGCAACATAAGACGTTGCAGCCGTGTAGGTCAGCATATTGAATATGCCGGCAAGTCACAGAAGAGAGGGGTGAAAAGTAATCATCTATACTATATGCATATATGGCAGGTGGGGCTGTAAGTTTTTAGCGAAAAGCAAGTTTTCTCCTACATCAAGAGAGGGCTAAAAGCAAAATGTTACTACATTGTTGGTTGTTAACGAGATGGTTCCACCAACCAATTCTCGTACCCATGTTGTCAATAATACCCACATCAATATTATTATTTGTGTTGAGAATTTCAGATAACTTCAGTTCCTTTGGCTCAAGTTGTCCATGACCGTGGACACGGCTAATCGATTAGGTTTGAGTACTCTGCAGAGTTTTGCACGCGTTCCCCACAAGGCTTGATCGCCTCCGTGTATGTCCTCGCACTTTAGGGTGTTTGAAGACCGGATGATCAAAACATGGTCTTTCAATGGATCTCTCTGAATCCCTGTCGGTGCCCATCCATTCCTACCGTTCTTTTACATCTGCTAGCACCGCCTGTCCAGAGTCGCCGCGTTGTCCAACCAAGCCAGAGCCCATAATGACTTGTGGATGTGCAGGTAAGCCTTGGGTCTTGAAAATATCCATCCGCCTCTTTGAGCTTGGGTGAAGCTTTCCGCAGGATGTCATGGCCGTCTCCAGCATCCTGGGTCATCCACTGGTTTCTCTAGGGAGACGATCAACCGTCCTTCACCCAGAGTTGCATTGCGTCATGATGTCTTGAAAAGTCTTGACTTAACCGGTCTTGGTTATTAAATTATTCTCGCATCACTCGTGATAAACTCTCAACCAGAATCCCGTCTACTCAAGCATAGCAATATGAAATTTGTCGTCCCGGACAAAGTAATGGGGTTGTTGGGTTCCTACCACATGATACTACAATATGTAACCATAATTTCCATGTACCTAGTCAGCATGCAAATTGGGCATAGGATGGTAGAACTACGATGCATAAAACATAGGTGATAGTATGATCAAAGTGACTTGCGTGGCGATTTGACGAAGAAGAATTTCTCGAGAAATAACTTGATAGACTACTCGTCACTCTCCGATGAAATCTATATGACAAACATATCATTCACATAAGCACTCATACTAGCAATCATTCTAGCAATCAAAAAAATGAGAAGGCGAATAGGAATTCGAAGGAAACTTCAAATAAGACTAGGGAGTCTTCTACTACATCAAACACTAAATAGTTTTTGTCCAACGGAAAATAATAACAGGGAACTAAGATATAAATTTAACTAAGATAAAATAGAGTATTTTTTCACAAAACGTTTTGAAAGTATTTCCAAACAGGATTTGAAACAGTGGAGAAACCAATTGCAAGTTATTAGAGAACTAGAATTGATTTCATAATAACATATAAAAATAAAAAATCAAAACTTGTTGCAAACCTACTGGTAACTAACAGAAACAAAACATAATCTTTCGGAAATATAAAAGAAAAATAATTTAAAAGAGTCACTATCCTAAAAGAGTCACAATCCTAAAAGGAAATTAGTCACAATCCTAAAAGAGGTGAAACAGAAATTGTTTCACAAGAAACAATGAGCTAAAGTACTCAAACAAATCTGAAATTTTTACCACTGATAACTAAGATCACTAGTGATCAGTAGCAAAAGAAATCAAATTAAAAGCTATTTTAAAACTCCTCGAATAAGCAAAACAAGGTTTAAACTAAATCTTATCTAATTCAAATTTGATAAATCCAAACATAGACAAATTATATATTTTTTTAAACTACAGAAAATTTGAGATCTACTGGAAAAATAATCAACCTCATTGGAGTTGTGGATCAAAAGTTAGGAGAAAAACAAAACTGAAACTGCCTCTGTTTTTGAATTAAACTGAAAATAGAAAAAATCCAACTAGTGAACAGGGGGTCCACGTGGTGCTCTCTGATTGGCTAAGGGGGTGAGTGCTGCGAGGAAAACTAACAAACGATCGTTATTTAACCAAAACCTCTCCGACTAAAATTAAGTTAAGTAAACCGGCTCGGTTTTTTTAATTGAAAACCGAAGAGTTATCTGCCATCTAATCTAACACGTATATTTCAGATCCAACGGCTATGGGGAATATGGGGGCTCACAGCAAAGTGGAGGTGCTCCAGCGAGGTCTCTGGCGAGGCCGAGGCGGCGTGGTTGATGGGGGCGGCGGATCCGGGGTCTCCGGCGACTTCCGAGGGTTGGAGAAGACGGCGGCGGAGCTCCATCGTCGATTGGTGGTGACGGCGAGGCGAGGGATGTGCCGGGCTGAGCAGAGGAGCTCGGAGAGCTTCGGCCGGGGCTCGGGACTCCGGCGACGCGCGGGTGGCGATGCAGTGGAGGGGCTCGGGTGTAGGGGGAGAAATGGGGCGCGGCGGCGAGCTTGGTGGTGGTGTCGGACGGGGCGGGGAGGCGAGGGTGGCGAGGCAGGGCGAGGTGGGGCTCCTCTGGAGCTTCGGCTCCGGCGAGCAGGGGGCTCGGGTGCGGGGGCGGCGAAGGGTGGAGCTACGGGGGGGGGGGGGGGAGGGGCGAGGTGCGGCGGAGGCTTGGCTTAAATAGCCGGAGAGAGGGGTGGGTAGGGAGGGAAGGGACAGCGGGGGAGAGAGATCCGGCGAACAGGGGGGAGCTCGGTCGGCTGGGAGAAGGAAGGAGGGGACGAGGAAGGAAGGAGATGACCGGCTCGGGGTGGGGATCGGGCGCGGGCCCCACTGGCAGGGAGAGGAGGACGCGGGCGCACGGCTCGGTCGACCGGATCCTAAGGGATTCGGTCCCGGGCTAAAAAGGTATGGGCCGATTCGGCTATAAAGCGCTCGGGCGCTTTCTTTTTTTAGAAAATTTCTTTCCGATTTTAGTTTTTTTTCAAAAACAGCAAGTAATAAAAATAAAAAGGAAACAAAATAAATAATAAATATAGGGGTATTATATACCAAAATTTTCAGAAAAAAAATCTCTACTCGATTAACATTTTTCCAAGGCAAAAAAATAAAAACTTTAAAAAAATGTTATTTCAGAAAAAATCCCTTATGCTATATTTTCTTTTTGCAAATATTTTCACGATAAAACTTTGGCTTTCTTGGCTCAAAATATTTCAAAAATGCCCCTGGTTTTGGAGGGTCATATTCCTCCGCTCTTTCTTGCTTGCAAGAATTTATTTCCGGCACTTCTTGCACGAAGAAAACAAATAGAAATGCAAAAGAAAATTTTGAAAGAATTCAAATGCAAAATCTCCGTTCAAATACTTTATAGTTGAAGAAGTCACGTCATCTTCTCTCTTTGCTTTTTAAATTATTGAATTTGAATTCACCGGAGAAGGGGAAAGTCATTTTATTCCCTCTCATTCAAAAGTTTTGAAAAGTTTCAAATTTCACTCAAGTTTCAATCACTCAATCGAACAAACAATCATTCTAATAATTATTTTAACATTCCAAATTTTGGGATGTTACAAACCTACCACACTTAAAATGAATCTCGTCCTCGAGATTCGAAGAGGCTAGAAAGAAAGGTTAGGGTTTGGGGATCTTCTAACAAATCCAATCTCCTGCAAAGTGGGATGCTACCACACTTAAAATGAGAGCTACTGGTCCCTTAAGATTTTAACAATCCTCTGGGGTTTTGGCAACTGACTTCTCACAGTCTTCATACTAAATCCTTTGGTGATGCTCTCCCATTATATTCATAACGTTTCCATCAAAATCGAGGGTTCCTCTGTTGATATAAACTTCTTCCGTTACTGGGTCTTCTTATCTGACAGTCTCGTGGTCAATTCTAAATAACCTATCGACGATTCTCATGGTGGTCTACCATTTGTGGTTATCCTGCAGAGAGAGGGGTCTTGGTTTCATCCTCACCGTAAAATTTCTTACGCGTGACAACAGGTGCCATGTACATGGGGCTTTCAGTATACCATTCTAAGGCTTAAACAAAAGCTTCAAAGAACGTCGTCTCTCCCTATGGATAAGTCTCTCAGATTTACCATTCCAAATAGCAAGAGAATGATAATAGTAAGTCGTCATGGTGGCCAAGCCATGCCGCACTGAAATCATTACCTTGTATAAGGCTTAGTGAATCTCGTATTCTAACACTTGGGCATCCTCACAAGTGTTGCAGAATTTCTCTTGTCCACGAACAGAGTTCTGATAATCCATTGGTTCTACAAGCTGAACGAAACATCTATCGTATCTTCACAACTCTCAGGTTTTCGTATGCTCCTAAGAAAACGTTTGTTGATCCATCATAGCTTCTTCCATAAATCATATTCATTTCATAATCAATCCTTTATTACATCCTTAATTTCTCCTCAAAAACTCCAATTCAAAAGTACTCTATTACAAATGCTGCCATCCACATTGTTCGGTATGGTCGAGTATTTCTGCCAACTTTATTCATCTGCCTCTCTTGGAGGTACTTTAGTTCCACTCAAACTTTCCGAGGTGCTCCTTGAAATCATCCATCTTTTGCTTCATCATGGTGGTCCTGAGCTTCATCTCCATCATCTCCGCATGTACCTCACTCAGGTATTCCTGGGTATGACGGAGTCTTGCTTCAAGTATTTCTCCAATCTGACGTATGGCTTCCATGGAAACTTCACAAACAGCATCAAAGAAGGTTGCTCGTGATACACGTGAAATGAAAATGTATTGCCCCATAGTCTTTGGACAAACTACTTTCACACGGTGGAGATGTACTTCCACATACCAAAGTTCCACTCCACTTTCCATGAACGGGTAGCCTTTGTAGACTGCATCTCCTTCAAGACGAATGTGCTTCATCATGTCCTTCAGGATTTTCGGGTAATCATGATCACTGGTCAGGGTCATGATTGTTTCTGGGCATTTAAGAAATGACTCGTAGAGAGTTGTTATCTGTAGGTGTCAGTAAATACGTACTCAAAGGAATGTATGTGTCTCCTTGGTAATGATGGTACATTCCTACTCAGTGGATCATGTGGGTTTACCGATTACTACCACACTAAAAATGAATTATACTCATGCCTGCATAGACCATATTTTCTCTTATCCTCATAGATGTTCAGAGATCTTTGCTCGTAGAGAAACAACGCATACAGTTTCAACATAGGCAATCATGAGTTAATAAATTCCATTTATTCATGATGTTATTACAATCTCAGGGACTTCTGTTACAAAAATTTCACTCCATGATCTCATGAAAAACAAGAGTTCTTCATATTACACTAATTGCCGCGGCCAAAACTTAACTACTCCTTCTTAGCTTTCTTCCTTTGTGGACAATCGCTAGCAAAATGTCCTGCCTCCTTGCAACGAAAGCAAATGAGTTCTGACAAGTCTCGAGGCGTCTTAGTGTTTGCTTTTGCTCCTTTGGTTTCCGGCTTCCTTCCTGAGCACATGTATTTGTGGTGGCCAAATTCCATGCACTTGTAACATCTGACATGACTCAGGTCTATATCTACAGAGATTTGGCTATTGCGAGGGTACTTTTTCTTCTTTCCGGACCCCTTTATTTTGGCTAGTTCTTCCATTTCAAGTGGATCAAACTCCACTTTTTCCGTCGGGAAGTTTCCCAGATAGTCTTGGCTTCCCTTCGTGCAATCCTGTGAATAATGTCCTTCTTCTCCACATGAGTAGCATGCGTTGGAGAAAAATCTGGTCACACCTTGTCCATCAGGGTCTTCAATATTTTCGTTCATCACCGGTTCTTCTAGAATCTTCTTCTTGAGGGCTTCCTTCACTGCATCTTTCTGGTGCTTGACAACTTGTTGCACCTTGGGGTAAATATGACACTGAGCTGGGTAGTGGGTGGTTCCTTCACAAAGGAAACAAGTCACCTGACTACTTGGGCACTCCTCAGCTGGGTGATTTTCTTCACAATGAGTGCATCCATTCTTGTGTTCTTCCTGGGTGTGTCCTATTTCTCCACAGATCTTGCATGCACAAGTCTTCTCCTTCTGATTATCATAGCACTTCCGAATGAGACGGGATCTTAATAGAGTCTTCTTGAACTCGTCCCAGGTTTCTGCTCCACTAAATCCTTGTATGGCGTGGTGCATTTTCCACCAGATTGCAGCACTTTGGGTAAAGTACTGGAGAGCATGTTCCACTTCATACTTCCTTGAGATCAAGTTGCTCCCGAAGTGGTTCTCCATGTTCTGAATCCATATCTCACCTTCCAGCTGGGTCATTGGTCCAGAGACTACAAGTCCAGCTTCATACTCCATCTGGTAGGGTTGAGGTTTTGGGGATGAGACGGGTAAGAGAGAGGAATATACACACAATACAAACAATATTTTTGAGAATAGGTTTTAGTTGTGGCCGTCGGAAAACACACACCAATGACGGCTCACAAATCATCGTAACTAACGTGGGTATATAATTGGGGTTTGGACTTCTAATAAATATTGGAACGTTTCTGGGTCTTCGAGTTCTTCGGGTCTTGAGAGTCTTCAATTGGTGTAGCTTCAACTGCATGATGAAATCCTTTTTTACTTTGAAGTGGGAGTCAGTTAATCCTTCACGTGGTCAAAGGGGCAAGGGCATTGTCTAAATATTTGAGGTGAGAGAGAACGTTTGATGAAATCAGAAGGGATGAGAAGTAAAGGATGTTCTTGAAAATAATTTTTTTTAGAGATCCTATCCTAAGAGATTTCCAATTTCTAGGGTCACGTCCTACAGTCAACATGTGCTCTGATACCATATCTGTAGCGACCCGACTCAAAACGAGTCAAGCCTCTGTGTATCTGTGCCATCCCTGGATCAGTATGCTGGCACACACAGTACATCAATGTATATATCAAAGTGCAATCACATGTAAATAGCGTAAAACTGATATATACCTTAAATACTTCATCGGAAGCAGTCAAGGGAGTGGAGTCCCAATAAACACGAACGGCAAGTTGAGTGTAGACCGTAACCCTGAATCGCACTCTTACTCGTCGAAGAAAAAATATCTTCAACATAAGACGTTGCAGCCGTGTAGTTCAGCATATTGAATATGCCGGCAAGTCACATAAGAGAGGGGTGAAAAGTAATCATCTATACTATATGCATATATGGCAGGTGGGGATGTAAGTTTTTAGCGAAAAGCAAGTTTTCTCCTATATCAAGAGAGGGCTAAAAGCAAAATGTTACTACATTGTTGGTTGTTAACGAAATGGTTCCACCAACCAATTCTCGTACCCATGTTGTCAATAATACCCACATCAATATTATTATTTGTGTTGAGAATTTCAGATAACTTCAGTTCCTTTGGCTCAAGTTGTCCATGACCGTGGACACGGCTAATCGATTAGGTTTGAGTACTCTGCAGAGTTTTGCACACGTTCCCGACAAGATTTGATCCCCTCCGTGTATGTCCTTGCACTTCAGGGTGTTTGAAGACCAGATGATCAAAACATGGTCTTTCAACGGGTCCCTCTGAATCCCTGTCGGTGCCCATCCATTCCTACCGTTCTTCTACATCTGCTAGCACCGCCTGTCCAGAGTCGCCGCGTTGTCCAACCAAGCCAGAGCCCATAATGACTTGTGGCTGTGCAGGTAAGCCTTGGGTCTTGAAAATATCCGTCCGTCTCTTTGAGCCTGGGTGAAGCTTTCCGCAGGATGTCATGGCCGTCTCCAGCATCCCGGGTCATCCACTGGTTTCTCCAGGGAGCCGATCAACCGTCCTTCACCCAGAGTTGCATTGCGTCATGAGGTCTTGAAAAGTCTTGACTTAACCGGTCTTGGTTATTAAATTATTCTCACATCACTCATTATAAACTCTCAACCAGAATCCCGTCTACTCAAGCATAGCAATATGAAATTTGTCGTCCCGGACAAAGTAATGGGGTTGTTGGGTTCCTACCACATGATACTACAATATGTAACCATAATTTCCAAGTACCTAGTGAGCATTCAAATTGGGCATAGGATGGTAGAACTACGATGCATAAAACATAGGTGATAGTATGATCAAAGTGACTTGCGTGGCGATTTGACGAAGAAGAATTTCTCGAGAAATAACTTGATAGACTACTCGTCACTCTCCGATAAATCTATATAACAAACATATCATTCACATAAGCACTCATACTAGCAATCATTCTAGCAATCAAAAAAAAGAGAGAGCGAATAGGAATTCGAAGGAAACTTCAAATAAGACTAGGGAGTCTTCTACTACATCAAACACTAAATAGTTTTTGTCCAACGGAAAATAATAACAGGGAACTAAGATATAAATTTAACTAAGATAAAATACAGTATTTTTTCACAAAACGTTTTGAAAGTATTTCCAAACGGGATTTGAAACAGTGGAGAAACCAATTGCAAGTTATTAGAGAACTAGAATTGATTTCATAATAACATATAAAAATAAAAAATCAAAACTTGTTGCAAACCTACTGGTAACTAAGAGAAAAAAAACATAATTTTTCGGAAATATAAAAGAAAAATAATTTAAAAGAGTCACTATCCTAAAAGAGTCACAATCCTAAAAGGAAATTAGTCACAATCCTAAAAGAGGTGAAACAGAAATTGTTTCACAAGAAACAATAAGCTGAAGTACTCAAACAAATCTAAAACTTTTACCACTGATAACTAAGATCAGTAGTGATCATTAGCAAAAGAAATCAAATTAAAAGCTATTTTAAAACTCCTCGAATAAGCAAAACAAGGTTTAAACTAAATCTGATCTAATTCAAATTTTATAAATCCAAACATAGACAAATTATATGTTTTTAAAAACTACAGAAACTTTTTGATCTACTGGAAAAATAATCAACCTCATTGGAGTTGTCGATCAAAAGTTACGAGCAAAACAAAACTGAAACTGCCTCTGTTTTTGAATTAAACTGAAAATAGAAAAAATCCAACTAGTGAACGGGGGGTCCACGTGGTGCTCTCTGATTGGCTAAGGGGGTGAGTGCTGCGAGGAAAACTAACAAACGGCCGTTATTTAACCAAAACCTCTTCGGCTAAAATTAAGTGAAGTAAACCGGCTCGGTTTTTTTAACTAAAAACCGAAGAGTTATCTGCCATCTAATCTAACACGTATATTTCAGATCCAACGGCTACGGGGAAGATGGGGGCTCACAGCGAGGTGGAGGCGCTCCGGCGAGGTCTCCGGTGAGGCCGAGGCGGCGCGGTTGACGGGGGCGGCGGATCCGGGGTCTCCGGCGACTTCCGAGGGTTGGGGAAGACGGCGGTGGAGCTCCACCGTCGATTGGTGGTGACGGCGAGGTGAGGGAGGCCCCGGGGTGAGCAGAGGAGCTCGGGGAGCTTTGGCCGGGGCTCGGTACTCCGGCGACGCGCGGGGTGGCGATGCAGTGGAGGGGCTCGGGTGTACGGGGAGAAATGGGGCGCGGCGGCGGCGGCGAGCTTGGTGGTGGTGTCGGACGGGGCGGGGAGGCGAGGGTGGCGAGGCAGGGCGAGGAGGGGCTCCTCTGGAGCTTCGGCTCCGGCGAGCAGGGGGCTCGGGTCCGGGGGCGGTGAGGGGTGGAGCTACGAGGGAGGGCGAGGTGCGGCGGAGGCTCGGCTTAAATAGCCGGAGAGAGGGGTGGCTAGGGAGGGAAGGGTCAGTGGGGGAGAGAGATCCGGCGAGCAGGGGGGAGCTCGGTCGGCTGGGAGAAGGAAGGAGGGGACGAGGAAGGAAGGAGATGACCGGCTCGGGGTGGGGATCGGGCGCGGGCCCCACTGGCAGGGAGAGGAGGACGCGGGTGGAGGGCTCGGTCGAGCGGATCCTAAGGGATTCGGTACCGGGCTAAAAAGGTATGGGCCGATTCGGCTATAAAGCGCTCGGGCGCTTTCGTTTTTTAGAAAATTTCTTTCCGATTTTAGTTTTTTTTCAAAAACAGCAAGTAATAAAAATAAAAAGGAAACAAAATAAATAATAAATATAGGGGTACTATATACCAAAATTTTCAGAAAACAAATCTCTACTCGATTAACATTTTTCCAAGGCAAAAAAATAAAAACTTTAAAAAAATGTTTTTTCAAAAAAAAACCCTTATGCTATATTTTCTTTTTGCAAATATTTTCACGATAAAACTTTGGCTTTCTTGGCTCAAAATATTTCAAAAATGCCCCTGGTTTTGGAGGGTCATATTCCTCCGCTCTTTCTTGCTTGCAAGAATTTATTTCCCGGCACTTCTTGCACGAAGAAAACAAATAGAAATGCAAAAGAAAATTTTGAAAGAATTGAAATGCAAAATCTCAAATACTTTATAGTTGCAGAAGTCACGTCATCTTCTCTCTATGCTTTTTAAATGATTGAATTTGAATTCACCGGAGAAGGGGAAAGTCATTTTATTCCCTCTCATTCAAAAGTTTTGAAAAGTTTCAAATTTCACTCACGTTTCAATCACTCAATCAAACAAACAATCATTCTAATAATTATTTTAACATTCCAAAATTTGGGATCATCGAAAGTATTTTTCCGCCGTCGCAAGCTTCTGTCTCCGCAAGATCCCATCTGGGGCACGTTCCGGTGCCCTGCCGGAGGGGAGATTCGGACATGGAGGGCTTCTTCATCAACACCATGACCTCTCCAATGATGCGTGAGTAGTTCACTAGACACCTACGGGTCCATAGCTAGTACCTAGATGGCTTCTTCTCTCTCTTGGATCTTCAATACAAAGTTCTCCATGATCTTCATGGATATCTATCCGATGTAATATTCTTTTGCGGTGTGTTTGTCGAGATCCGCTGAATTGTGGATTTATGATCATATTATCTATGAATCTTATTTGAGTTTCTTGTGATCTCTATTATGCATGATTTCATATCCTTGTAATTCTCTTCGAGTTGTGGGTTTTGTCTGGCCAACTAGATCTATGATTCCTGCAATGGTAGAAGTGCTTGGTTTTGGGTTCATACCGTGCGGTGACCTCACCCAGTGACAGAAGGGGTAGCGAGGCACGCATCATGTTGTTGTCATCAAGGGTAAAAAGATGGGGTTTTCATCATTTGTTTGAGATTATCCCTCTACATCATGCCATCTTGCTTAAGGCGTTACTCTATTTGTCATGAACTCAATACACTAGAGGCATGCTGGATAGCGGTCGATGTGTAGAGTAATAGTAGTAGATGCAGAAAGTATCGGTCTACTTGTCTCGGACGTGATGCCTATATGTATAATCATTGCCTTAGATATCGTCATGACTTTGCGCGGTTCAATCAATTGCTCGACAGTAATTTGTTCACCCACCATGATATTTGCTATTTTGAGAGAAACCTCTAGTGAACACTATGGCCCCGGGGTCTACTCCACACCATATTTTCAGCTTTATACTTTTTACTTCGTTGCACTTTCCGCCTTTAGATCTCACTTTGCAAACAATCTTGAAGGGATTGACAACCCCTTTGAAGCGTTGGGTGCAAGCTTGCTTGTGTTTGCGCAGGTACTCTGGACTTGATGAGACCCTCCTTCTGGATTGATACCTTGGTTCTCAAACTGAGGGAAATACTTACTGCTCCTGTGCTGCATCACCCTTTCCTCTTCAAGGGAAAAACCAATGCAAGCCCAGTCTCCGTCAACGTGTCAATTTCTGGCGCTGTTGTCTGTTGCCGTAGCAGAAGAATTCCTGGCGCTGTTGTCTGTTGCCGGAGAGGAAGATCAACTCAAGAACTCATCCAAGTAGGTGTCGCAAACTCATCTCTTGCATTTACTTTGTTTGCCAGTTGCCTCTCGTTTTTCCTCTCCCACACTTCACAATTTGCCTTTTTCGTTCGCCTTTTCATTCGCCCTTTTCCTCGCTTGCTCTTTGTTTGCTTGTGTGCTTGCCTGCTTTCCGAAGTCACCATGAATGAAAACACCAAACTTTGCGACTTCTCAAATACTAATAATAATGATTTTATTAGTACTCCGATTGCTCCCGCCACTAGTGCGGAGTCATACGAAATCAATGCCGCTTTGCTGAATCTTGTTATGAAAGAGCAATTCTCCGGCCTTCCTAGTGAAGATGCTGCATCCCATCTCAATACCTTCATTGAGCTTTGCGATATGCAAAAGAAGAAAGATGTGGAAAATGACGTGATTAAATTGAAGCTTTTTTCCTTTCTCGTTGCGAGATCGCGCAAAAACTTGGTTTTCTTCTTTGCCCAAAAATAGTATCTATTCTTGGGATAAGTGCAAAGATGCTTATATATCCAAGTATTTTCCGCCGGCTAAGATTATCTCTCTCCGTAATGATATCATGAATTTCAAGCAACTTGATAATGAACATGTTGCACAATCTTGGGAGAGAATGAAATTAATGATTAGAAATTGCCCCGCTTATGGCTTGAGTCTTTGGATGATTATTCAAATATTTTACACTGGCTTGAATTTCGCTTCTAGAAATATCTTGGACTCCGCCTTAGGTGGAACTTTCATGGACATCACGTTAGGCGAAGCCACAAAACTCCTAGACAACATCATGACAAACTACTCTCAGTGGCACACTAAAAGGTCACCTACTAGTAAGAAGGTACGTGCTATAGAGGAAATTAACTCGTTGAGTGCTAAGATGGACGGGTTATTTAATTTGGTTGCTTGTAGAAGTGCTCCTTTGGATCCTAATGATATGCCCTTGTCTTCTTTGATTGAGAGTAGTAACGCTAGCTTGGACGTTAATTTTGTTGGCAGGAATAACTTTGGCAACAACAAAGCTTTTAGAGGAAACTATGTTCCTAGGCCTTTTCCTAGTAACTCCTCTAATAATTTTAGCAACTCCTACAACAATACTCATGGGAATTACAATAGATTACCCTCTGATCTAGAGAGTAATATCAAAGAGTTCATCAACACTCAAAAGATTTCAATGCGTCAATAGAGGAAAAACTACTCAAAATTGACGATTTGGCTAAGAGCCTTGATAGAATTTCTAGTGATGTTGATGCTTTGAAAGTTAGATGTGCTCCTCCCAAAATCAACATGGATGAAACTTTGAAAGCTATGCGTGTTTCCATGATTGAGAGCCAAGAAAGAACCGCCCAAATTCGTGCTAGACATGAATGGCTTAAAAAGGCGTGTTATCGTGATGAGAATCATGAAGATCTTAAAGTGCTTGGTGTGACTCCCATTGAATCTTTGTTTTCTTGTGTCAAACCTAATGATTATGGGTCTGGATATGAATCCACTATGGTTGAAAAGTGCTCCAATGATTCGGAGTCCATCTATCTTGATGCTGAAAGCATTGAAAGTGGAGTAGAAGATGTTAAAACTTTGAGTAGTAATGAAATTACTACCGTGGATTTCAAGGAATTCAATTATGATAGTTGCTGCTTGATTGAATGCATTTCTTTGACACAATCCATGTTAAACTCTCCACACGCTTATAGCCAAAACAAGGCCTTTACCTATCATATCGTCGAAGCTATGATAAAATCCCTTGAAGAGAAACTTGAATTGGAAGTCTCTATCCCTAGAAAGCTTTATGATGAGTGGGAACCTACCATCAAAATCAAATTCAAAAACTATGAGTAAAATGCTTTGTATGATTTGGGTGCTAGTGTTTCTGCGATTCCAAAGTCTTTATGTGATGTTCTGGGTTTTAATGAGATTGAAGAGTGTTCTCTTAATTTGCATCTTGCTGATTCTACTGTCAAGAAACCCATGGGAAGGATCAATGATGTTCTTATTATTGCAAATAGGAACTATGTACCCGTGGATTTCATTGTGCTTGACATTGATTGCAATCCTACATGCCCTATTATTCTTGGTAGACCTTTCCTAAGGGCTATCGGTGCTATCATTGATATGAAGGAAGGGAATATTAGATTTCAATTTCCTTGAACGAAGGGAATGGAACACTTTCCTAGAAACAAAATAAGATTGCCTTATGAATCAATGATGAGGGCCACTTATATTTTGAGCACCAAAGACGACGATACGTGATTCTATCGCTTTTATGCCTAACTAAGGGCGTTAAACAATAGCGCTTGTTGGGAGGCAACACAATGAATTTATCTTTTTTTTCTGTTTTATTGCGTCTACACCATCACAATTCTGTTGTGATTGTGTTTTTTGTGTTTGAGCCAAGCAAAACCTTTATGAATAGTCTTGGTAATGGTTTTTTTATCCTGTTGGTAAAAAACAGAAACTTTTTGCTCACGAGATGATTTTTCATTTTTATTAAGAAAGAGCTTTTGAGTTGATTTTTTTTGCTGCTGGTTGGTATGGCTTTTTCCCAGGCCGTCGTAATTTTTCTGATTTTTTGAGGTGTCACAAGTATACAAAGTATACAGATTGCTACAGACTGGTATGTTTTTGAAAGATTCTGTTTTTGTTGAGTTGGTTGCTTGTTTCGATGAAACTATGGTTAGTATTGGGGGTACTAGCCATCGAAAAGTGAGGATACAGTAGCCCAACACCAATATAGATAGAACTCAAGTTTGCTAGAGTACCAAAAGAAGTGGTAGTTTGTTTTCTTGTGCTAATGCTATCACGAGTTTCTGTTTAAGTTTTGTGTTGTGAAGTTTTCAAGTTTTGGGTGATGTTCTCATGGACAAAGAGACAAGGAGTGGAAAGATCTCAAGCTTGGGTATTCCCAAGGCATCCCAAGCCAAATTCAAGGACACCAAAAAGCCTAAGCTTGGGGATGCCCCCGGAAGGCATCCCCTCTTTCGTCTTCAATCCATCGGTAACATTACTTGGAGCTATATTTTTATTCACCACATGATATGTGTTTTGCTTGGAGCGTCTTGTATCTTAGGAGTCTTTTATTTTTGTTGTGTCGCAATCATCCTTTCTGCACACCTTTTTGCGAGAGAGAGACATGCACTCATCATGATTTTGCTAGAATGCTCATAGTGCTTCACTTATATCTTTTGAGCTAGATACTTTGGCTCTTTGTGCTTCACTTATATCTTTTAGAGCACAGCTGTGCGTGACTTGGTAGTTGGCTTACGCTATGAAAGTAGTCCCAAATGTGATAGGTACCCAAAGAGGATGCAAAAACCTCCAACTTAATGTGCATTGAGTAGAAAGAGAAGTTTTGATTCCTCTCAATTAGTTTTGAGACGTGGATTTGGTAATATTAAGAACAATGTTAGTAGGGTGTTGTGAATCTAGAAATACTTGTGTTGAAGTTAGTGATTCCCGTAGCATGCACGTATGGTGAACCGCTATGTTAGGAAGTTGGAGCATAATTGATCTATTGATTGTCATCCTTTGTGTTGAGGTCGGGATCGCGCGATGGTTAACACCTACCAACCCTTCCCCTAGGAGTATGCGTTTAGCACTTTGTTTCGATTATTAATAAAAACTTCCGCAACAAGTATGTGAGTTCTTCATGACTAATGTGAGTCCATGCTATAGATGCACCTTCACCTTCCATCATTTCTAGCCTCTCTAGTGTTGTGCAATTCTCGCCGGTGCACAAACCCACCATATGCCTTCCTCAGAATAGCCACCATACCTACCCACTATGGCATTTTCATAGCCATTCCGAGATATATTGCCATGCAAGTCCCACCGTTCAGTCTTATGACTTGTGCCGTCACTCTCATATTGACATTGCATGATCGTAAGATAGCTAGCGAGATGTTTCGACGTCATACGCCATGCTAGATCGTTGCACAACCCGGTACACTGCCGGAGGCATTTCCTATAGAATCATCATCATTTTGAGGTGTGAGTAAATAAAAGTGTGATGATCATCATTATTAGAGCATTGTCCCATCTGAGGAATAAAAAATAAAAAAAAGAGGCCAAAGAGCCCAAAAATAAAAAAAAGAGAAAAAAAGAGGCCTAAGAGCCCAAATAAAAAAAAGAGAGAAAAAGAGAGAAGGGACAAGGCTACTATCTTTTTCCACTCTTGTGGTCCATAATAGCACCATGTTATTCATGATTGAGAGCTTCTTGCTTTGTCACTACCAAATGCTAGTGGGAATCTTCATTATATAACTTGG
This sequence comes from Hordeum vulgare subsp. vulgare, assembly GCF_904849725.1. NCBI lineage: Eukaryota > Viridiplantae > Streptophyta > Magnoliopsida > Poales > Poaceae > Hordeum > Hordeum vulgare. The sequence continues at coordinate 379,888,016 of NC_058519.1, forward strand.
CTTGTATATTCCAATGATGGGCTTCCTCAAAATTGCCCTAGGTCTTCGTGAGGAAGCAAGTTGGATGCACACCCACTAGTTTTCCTTTTGAGCTTTCACATACTTATAGCTCTAGTGCATCTCTTGTATAGAAATCTCTACTCATTCACATTGATATCTATTAATGGGCATCTCCATAGCCTTTTGATATGCCGATTCAATGTGACCATCTCCTCCTTTTTGTCTCACAACCACCACCACACTCTATTCCACTTATAGTGCCATATCCATGGCTCAGGCTCATGTATTGCGTGATAGTTATAAAAAGTTTGAGAAAGTAAGAGTGCGAAAACAAATACTTGGCCAATACCAGGGTTGTTCATGATTTACATTAGTTGTGTGAGGATGATGGAGCATAGCCAGACTATATGATTTTGTAGGGATAACTTTCCTTGGCCTTGTTATTTTGAAAGTTCATGATTACTTTGCTAGTTTGCTTGAAGTATTATTGTTTTCATGTGAGTAGCAAACTATTGTTTTGAATCTTATGGATCTGAATATTCATGTCACGTGAAATAAGCTGCAAAGGACAACTATGCTAGGTAGCATTCCACATCAAAAATTCATTCTTTATCACTTCCCTACTCGAGGACGAGGAGTTAAGCTTGGGGATGCTTGATACGTCTCCAACGTATCAATAATTTTTGATGGTTTCATGCTATTATCTTGTTAGACTTTGGATGTTTTGCATGCCTTTTATATATTTTTTTTGGGACTAACTTATTAACTCAGTGCCAAGTGCCAGTTCCTGTTTTTTCCATGTTTTTGACCTCTTTCAGAGGAGATTTTGAAACGGAGTCCAAACGGAGTAAAATCCCCGAAAAGAACTTTTTCGTAATGGAAGAAGATCAGGAGACTTGAGAGCGAAGGCAGGGGGCCCCAGGGGCCCCACAAGCCCTCACCCCGCGGCCCACAGGCATGTGGGTCCCCTGGACACCCTTTGCCCTAAGGGTTGCGCCTATATATTCCCTAAAAATCCTCAACAAATCAGGAGATCATTGAAAGTATTTTTCCGCTGCCGCAAGCTTCTGTCTCCGCAAGATCCCATCTGGGGCACGTTCCGGTGCCCTGACGGAGAGGAGATTCAGACACGAAGGGCTTCTTCATCAACACCATGACCTCTCCGATGATGCGTGAGTAGTTCACAATAGACCTACTGGTCCATAGCTAGTAACTAGATGGCTTCTTCTCTCTCTTGGATCTTCAATACAAAGTTTTCCATGATCTTCATGGAGATCTATCCGATGTAATCTTCTTTTGCAGTGTGTTTCTCGAGATCCGCTGAATTGTGGATATTCGATCAGATTATCTACGAATCATATTTGAGTTTCTTCTGATCTCTCTTATGCATGATTTCATATCCTTGTAATTCTCTTGGAGTTGTGGGTTTTGTCTGGCCAACTAGATCTATGATTCTTGCAATGGGAGAAGTGCTTGGTTTTGGGTTCATACCGTGCGTCGACCTCACCAAGTGATAGAAGGGGTAGCGAGGCACGCATCATGTTGTTGCCATCAAGGGAAAAAAGATGGGGTTTTCATCATTGGTTTCAGATTATCCCTCTACATCATGTCATCTTGCTTAAGGCGTTACTCTGTTCGTCATGAACTCAATACACTAGATGCATGCTGGATATCGGTCGATGTGTGGAGTAATAGTAGTAGATGCAGAAAGTATCGGTCTACTTGTCTCGGACGTGATGCCTATATGTATGATCATTGCCTTAGATACCGTCATGACTTTGCGCGGTTCTATCAATTTCTCGATAGTAATTTGTTCACCCACCGTGATATTTGCTATTTTGAGAGAAGCCTTTAGTGAACACTATGGCCCTCGGGTTTACTCCACACCATATTTTCAGCCTTATACTTTTTTACTTCGTTGCACTTTCCGCCTTCAGATCTCACTTTGCAAACAATCTTGAAGGGATTGACAACCCCTTTGAAGCGTTGGGTGCAGGCTTGTTTGTGTTTGGGCAGGTACTCTGGACTTGACGAGACCATCCTTCTGGATCGATACCTTGGTTCTCAAACTAAGCGAAATACTTACTACTCCATCACCTTTTCCTCTTCAAGGGAAAAACCAACGCAAGCCCAGTCTCCGTCAACGTGTCAATTTCTGGCGATGTTGTCTGTTGTCGTAGCATTCCTCAGTTTTGTCCCTTTTCGTCACTTGATGACAAAACGGGAGAAATTCGAGAGTTAGTCTTCAAGCGGGTTAAATTTATGGGACTATAAACTTTATTAAGTTACAAACTCTTGGTTCTTCTGAAGTATTTGATGTAGTGAGTTGTAACTTAAGCCCGATGGTGTTCTGACACTTTTGAACGTTTTTCCTCGCATGCTTATTCCTCAAGTTAATTAATGCATGCATGCTGAAATTCGCCAGACACCATTTTTCATCATGCATTTCAAATTCCTCATACTTTACGTCAAATGCATGCATAAATTACAAGATACAAGGGGATATCAGCATGATATAAATCGTCAATGTGCAATTTCTTTCCAATGCAAATTCCTCAAATATGCACATCTTCACGGGGAGTTTCTTTGTATCTTACAATCAAATTCCTCAAACTCTTTACTTACATTCCATATTTTTATCCCCGTTGAAAACTTAACCTATTTTTTATCAACCAACAAAAAGGGAGAGATTGTAAGTGCATGTAGTGCCCCTTAGTGATTTTAGTGGTTTGAAGACTTATAGGTTAAGAGACTTATATGTTTGTAAGTGTGCACAGGCTCTATAAGTCGCTGAGGAGATTGAGTTATTCGATGAATATCGACGCCTAAAAATGTATGTCTTCCGGTGAAGACTTTGGTCATTCCTTGAAACTTTGATCGCGAAGAAATTGCGAAGAAAATGATATTCCTCATGAAGCAATTGAAGATGAGCAATTCGGTGTGTCCTAAAGAAAATGCTCTGAAGACTTTCAAGCTTGAAGATTTACTGTTTCTATTCATTTTCTTCACTCTTGAGTCATAGGAACACTATACTGTTAAAGGGGATCGTGGTAAAACTATGCAAAGAATTTCCTCATGATGCTCAACCCAAACCTACACCTACCAAATCCTCAAAGTGCGGAACATGAGAGACATGAGGACTTTCACACTTGAAAGTTTCGACCGTTGCCGCACCAGGCGCCACCTGTCACATATCTTATCCACCCAACGGCCATATCATTAAGGACATTTATGTAAAATCATGTCGGGATGCTCCCAGGCTATAACTAGCCACCCCCACAACCACTAGCTAGTTGGCTGCTCCGAGAGAAACTGATACTCGTCATTTAGAGCAACCAAAATTCCTCAAAATCTTTGAGCGAAAATCATCAAGTGAGGAAATACCCCAATCACCCAAACCAAAACCAAAACCCAAGTGATTGAGCATCACCGAAGAAGTAAGTCCTATGTGGAACCAACGCCTGTTACCATTGAGGACTGTGCATCCTCCAAACGGCTAGGCATCATGGTCTAGAGCATCCAACAGTTAAATGTGGATCGCTGGGTGACCAAGTTTGTGAGAGTTTAGAAGTCTGCCTTGAAGACTTACCATGAGTGTTGGGCGAGGACTGTGTGTCCTTACCTCAAGAAGAATATGGTAGGGACTGTGTGTCCTGAGACTGTGTGTCCTTTGGTTTCAATACCAAGCCACTCCAAACTAGACGTATAACTGTTTTCATCGAGCTACTGTTTTCATCGAGCTACAACAGTTGGAACTAGGTCATCAACAACTGTTTTCATCGAGCTACTAGCTCTATTTCCTCAACTCGTTTCATTTCCTCAATTGTATGTTGAAGACTTACATCTGTACTGTTTGAAGAATTTGACTGAAGACTTTCTATGAATTCCTCACCTCAAATTCTTCACCTGAGTTATTCATCACCTGCTTACCCTATACTCGTGTCCTGTGGAAACTGGTTCTCTTACTTCACGTTGAGTACTTTGTTGTAGACGTTTTTGCACTTCTGACTTGGTACTATTTCCGCTGCACTCAGTTCATAAGTGAGGACTTTCCTCACTAGAAATTTCCTCACTGTTGAAATTGTAAAAATCGCCTATTCACACCCCTCGAGTCGATATAACGCACTTTCACACCTTTTATCTAATCCAATTCAACTAAAGTAGGAGAGGCAGACACCCGCCAGCCATCTTTATGTAACAAGTTGCATGTCAGTCGATGGAACCGCTCTCTCGTACGTGGACGAGTAAAGTTGATCCGGGCCGCTTCATCCCACAATAGCGCGAAATCAAGAAAATACAAAGGGGGGAAGCAATCTGAATATCAACACCCATAAACTCCTTTGTGTTCTACTCGAGATGACATCTACGCATAGGCCAGGCTCTGATACCACTGTCAGGGAACGTCGCATGGGAAACAACAAAATTCCTACGCTCACCAAGATCAATCTATGGATATCAACATCTATGAGAGGGTGAGTGCAGCTACACACGCTTGTAGATCGCTAAGTGGGAGCGTAATGCTATTGATGTAGTCGAACATCTTCGCGATCCAATCATGATTTGTCCCGCAATCTCATCACGATCCATCCCGTGATCCCATCACGATCCGTCCCGATCTGATGCCGAATGGACGACATCTCCGCATTCAGCACACGTACTGCTCGGTGACGATCTCCACCTCCTTGATCCAGCAGGTGAGGGGGTGGATAAGTAGATGAGTTCTCTGTCAGCATGACGGCATGGCGGCGGTGTTGGTGGAGCTATTCCGGCAGGGCTTCGCCAAGCAAAACCGGAACCGATCTATGTGGAGAAAACTGATCTATGGGAGAGACAGGGTTGCGCGTGGCATTAGTTGGTTGTAGCCCTCACTTCTAGTATGTATATATAGGGGTAGGGAGAGGCGGTTGTGCCCTAGGGTTAGTGGCCATGATGAGGTGGGGCGGCTGCCATAGGGGTGGATTGGCCCCCAATTTAGGGTGGCGCCCCCCTTTAGGTTTGGCCTCCCACCAGCCCAGTCGCATGGGCCTTAGGTGGGGAGGTGCTCCCAGCCCACTAGGGGCTGGTGGGAATCCCTCATAGCCCATGTGGCCCCTCCTGGGCTGGTGGCCCCTTCCGGTGGACCCCCGGAACCCTTCCGGCATCCCCGGTACATTACCGGTGACACCCGAGCTTTTTCCGGTGACCAACACAAAACATCCCATATATCAATATTTACTTCCGGACCATTCCGGAGCTCATCGTAACGTCTGGGATCTCATCCCGGACTCCGAACAACCTTCGGTCACCAACATACATAACTCAACTATACCAAAACATCACCGAACCTTAAGCGTGCAGACCTTGCGGGTTCGAGAACCATGCAGACATGAGAGAGACACTCTTCAGTCAATAACCAATAGAGGGACCTGTATGCCCATATTGGTTCCTTCATATTCTACGAAGATCTTCATCAGTCGAACCACGATGTCGAGGATTCAATCAATCCCATATGGTGTTCCCTTTGTCCTTCAATTTGTTACTTTCCCGAGATTCTATCGTTGGTATCTTCATACCTAGTTCAATCTCGTTACCGGCATGTCTCTTTACTCGTTCCATAATACCAGATCCCGTGACTAACTCCTTGGTCACATTTATTGCAAGCTCATTGTGATGTTGTATTACCGAGTGGGACCTAGAGATACCTCTCCGTCATACGAGTGACAAATCCCAGTCTCGATCCACGCCAACCCAACACACACCTTCGGAGATAACTGTACAACACCTTTATAGTCACCTAGTTATGTTGTGACGTTTATACACACAAGGCATTCCTCCGGTGCCCGGGAGTTTCATGGTCTCATGGTCATAGAAAAAGGTACTTGACATGTAGAGAACTGTAGCAATAAACTTACACGATCATATGGTACGTTCGTAGTTTGGATCTTGTCCATCACATCATTCTCCTAATGATGTGATCTCGTTATCAAATGATAACTCATGTCCATGATCCGGAAACCTTGACCATCTTTGATCAACGAGATAGTCCATGAGAGGCTTACTAGGGACAGTGTGTTGTCTATGTATCCACACATGTATTTTAGTTTCCAATCAATGCAATTCTACCATGGATAATAAACGATTATCATGAACAAGGAAATATAATAATAACTTATTTATTATTGCCTCTAGGCCATATTTCCAACAAACCCATGAATATAATCCTTAATAAGAACAAACTTGTCCGATATAGTGTAGTTGGGAGAATTCAACAATATAATAGGACAATCATGTGTGGGTGCAATAGCAACAATTTCATGCTTAACATAAGGAACTATAGAAATTTCATCTTCATAAGCATAGTTAATTTCATGCTTAACATAAGTAACTATAGAAAGTTCATCTTCATAAGCATAATTCATATTGGCTTCATGGCCATATGCATAGCAAACATCAAGTTCATCACAAAGGGATATTTCGTATGAATCCAAGGGATCATAGAAATTATCAATAAAGCATTCATCCTCCACGAAACACAAAGGGAAATTAAACAATGTATGATATAAATAGTTACTCTCAATAGAAGGTGGGCATGGTCGATCAATCCTCACTTCCTTCTTTTCTTGTTCGCTCTCCTCCTCATCTTTTTCATCTAATGAGCTCATAGTTTCATAATTTTTTTCTTCCATATGGTCCTGCAAATTATTAATCTCTTCCAGGGCAGCAAACATTCTATCAATAAATTCATCAATATCAACAATGCATTTATAATTTTCATAAAAACATCTAAGTATGCCAAGATTATCAGATCTGTAAAGGGCATCATCACAATTTTCATACTTTCTAAAAGAGCTTTTATTTAATAAGAACACTTAAGAGCAACAAATTATATCATTTGCTCCACATCATAGTAATCACGTAAACCATTAGCATAAGAAGCCAATGTTTCATTATCACTAAATTCAGTTTGAAAAGGAAGGTGATGATCCTTCATCTTGGAGCAACAAGTATAATCATATCCGAAGAACAAATTCCAAGCATACAACCACTAACTTGATCCCATAAGTATTTCCCTTTTTGATACAACCGATAATCCCTAAATAATTACCAGTGATCCAAAGTATCCCCATTATCAAGTTGAAGGGGGGTTTATTAGGATTATCAAAGTAGTATTTAATTTTTTTTTTGCACATGACCGACATCGAGGCTTTTAGGAGGTTCCCTGTCTCCAAGAGTAGCAAGTACAAATACTTTTTGTGGTGTTTCGTGTTCCATATCCATAACTAAAGATACAAAACAACTAAGAGCATAAAATAAAAATTACTTAGTGTTAAAGCAAACAAGCACATGGGCGAATACCAACCCCACGCTATTGTTCCCCGGCAACAATGCCAAAAAAGGTCTTGATACAAGTGTATGGGATCATTAGTAGCCTTTTAAATAAATAAGAGTTTCAAACCAAATGAAGAGATAAAGGTAGAGTTAATATTCTCTTAAGTTCTATTGACCACGATACAACTCTACGTGCAACAATGTTCACTTTACCTAGTACAAGAAATAGACTGGTTTGTAGGTGTAATTGGATAGGTCTGCAAGATAATAAATAAGACTTACATATAAGTTGGGGGCTATTTAGATAAAGGAAAATTAAGTTTGTTTGGTTTAGACGAGAGCTTTTTGTAACATAAGAGAAGGATTTTGTCCCTAGGCAATTTATAACTATACCGGTCGTCGTTGTTGCAATTTTGTTTGAGGGAGAGGCATAAGCGAATGCATTTTCCGTGCATGGATCACATGAACTTATGATTGGAACTTCAGCAAGCATCCACAACAACTGAAGATCTTAAGGTAAACCCAACCATAGTCGTAAGTGTGATGTCCCCTTTATCCCACATGCAAATATTCCCTAACTTGAGTTTAAGATTCTATCACTCTCGCAACCTACTACAAGAAAATCATGAGCATATTGCAACACCCTATAGAGATAATCCCCACATGTGCAGGGCACAGAAGGCACTATCGGACATAACCAGAATAAAACATAGAAACCAAACCAATCACGATCATCAATCAACCCATTGGACAAAATGAATCTACTCAAACATCGTAGGATGGCAACATATCAATGGATAATAACATGTAGTATAAAGCACCATGTTTAAGTAGAGATTACACACGAAAAGAAGGGTTACACAACTACATGGAGGTGGACAAAATTGGTGAGGACGAGGGCAAAGTTGTTCATGTAGATCGCCGTCACAATGATCCCCAAATCAACACTCCACCGCCACCGGAAGAGAGGGTGAGAGAAAGGTTTCCCCTCTGGTCCTTGGCCACCATGGCTCCGAAAGGGAGGGACCCCCTCTGGGATTGGATCTCTCTCTCTCTCTCTCTCTCTCTCGCTCGCTCGCTCGCTCACTTGTTTCTTCTTTGTTTTGCAACCTTGTTTTTGTCCGATAACCGTTTCTTAAATATATGGAGATCCGTAACTTCGATCGGCCTGAAGTTTTAACACGACCATTTCTCGATATAGGCTTCCTTGCACCCAATGGAGAGATCTAGCTAACTTATGAGGTGGCCACAGGGGGCATGCAGCGCCATGGAGGGTAGGGCACACCCCTCGGCATTGTAAAGCATGTGGGCCTCCTGTTGTGTGGATTTCTACGCTAGAAAGTCACATATGTTCCATAAAAACCTCTATAAATTTTTATTGCATTTGGACTTTGTTTGATATGGATTTCCTGCGAAACAAAAACCATGGAAAATAGGAAATCACAATGGGCACTAGATTAATATGTTAGTCCAAGATATCATATAAATTATTGCCAAGAGTATGTGGAAATATTAGGATATTGGCTTGAAACGATCAAAAGTTAGGGTTAAAATAGAGACATATCACCTCCTCACACTAGAATGCACACACATAAATTTATAGAAATTGCGCCAATACCAAGGTTGGCGTGCGTGAGCACGCGAGTTCAATGTCGGCGACATCATCCTAGCCTCAAGCAGAAACTGAACAAGAACATGATGTCCTTGCTATGGGAGGGCCCCTACATCATCCACAAGGTCCTAAAAATGGGGCCTTCTACCTTTGTAACAAGAAAACAAGTCGGATCACACTGTGACCTTGTAATGCAGAGCATCTCCATTTAGTTTATGCATAAACATCATAGTATTACATACTTTTTGCATAAATAAATTGTATATCATGTATATTTAGCTCAAAAATAATTAGGTTGGAACATAATGTGGTCTTAACAACCTCCCACATTTTTCATTTCACTTTTGAAGTATGATAAAATAAATATGACACACCCATGGTCAGCACAAAAAACTATCATGAACCCCCTGGGATAGAAAAACGTATCTCTTTGTTGACAGACTCGGGGGCGACATCGCTATAAGTGTACCTCCCCACAACTCCACCTGAAGGTTGCATTGAACATTCCTTATTTTTGTTCTGAACCCTTGTGGATGCTTCTTCCGACGACCACCCACAGCTTCATGCTCCGGGGTCGTATCGATGCAATTTTTATAGTAGTCCTCATTTTGAGAAGAGCAACCATAGAGGATACTTGGCGGCTGAATCAAACATTTTGTCATGCAAAGCCCCACTAAAATACGCTTGTGATGTCAAATAACACAAGGAAATCTCTAACCCTAACGGTAACGGAGGCACTTCACCACCTCTACGACATACAAAATGGATGTATCTCATTTCAAATACAGTGAACACATATAAATGAGTCCATATTAATAAGCTTTGCAAATAAAATTGTGATATGTTTTGTTGCTTTCATGACATGCGTAAGCCTGGCATTGACTCTTCTTACGAACAAAAGATGCACCGAGCTCTATGTCACCCTAAAATCTTTCCGTCAACCTGGAATACGACTTCTTGGCGATAGTATCATGTGCAGACGAGTATGGACAGCAAGCCCACAACCTTCCCAAGACATATTGCATGCGAGAAATAGTGATGACCTCCTGAAGAACAATCAGGCTATGTGATGGCTACGACATGCGGGTAACTAGTTGGACGGCGTAGCCCTATTAGCCTCGCTGGCCCACAAAACCCCGTCTGCTCGGTCCAATGCCTCGGCCATCCTCCCTAGGACGAGCTTCACAACTCCAAGCCGAGACAAGCCCGAGGGAGCAGGTGAATCGAGGAGCACCTTTCCAAAACAATGATGAAATAAATCATGTCACATGTGAGCATGGAAGGAAGAAGTAACAACAAGTTAAGAGAACAAATCTAACCATCTGCCGCAACCTCTACCCGCTCTTTACAGAAATAATGGCAACAAAGGTCCCGCATGGCATGTTGTTCGGCCCCCGATGGAGAGGCCTTGTAGTGACCCGACTCAAAACGAGTCAAGCCTCTGTGTATCCGTGCCATCCCTCGATCAGTATTTTGGCACACACAGTACATCAATGTATATATCAAAGTGCAATCGCATGTAAATAACGTAAAACTGATATATGCCTCAAATTCTCAGCGGAAACAGTCAAAGGGAGTGGAGTCCCAATAAACACCAATGGCAGTTTGAGTGTAGACCGTAACCCTGAATCGTACTCTTACTCGTCGAAGAAAGTATTTGCAACATAAGACGTTGCAGCTGTGTAGGTTAGCATATTGAATATGCCGGCAAGTCACAAAAGTGAGGGTGAATATATCATCTATTCTATATGCATATATGGCAGGTGGGGTTGTAGTTTAAGTTCGCATGAATTTTTTTTTCCTACAACTAGAGAGAGGTAAAGTAAAAATTTACTACATTATTGGTTGTTAATGAGAAGGTTCCACCAACCATTTCTCATACCCAAGTTATCAATATTATCCACATCAATAAGATTTAACGGTGTTGAGAATTCCTGATAGTTTCAGTTCCTTTGGCTCAAGTTGTCCATGACCGTGGACACGGCTAATCGATTAGGTTTGAGTACTCTGCAGAGTTTTGCACACGTTCCCCACAAGATTTGATCGCCTCCGTTGGAGTCCTCGCACTTCTGGGTGTTTGAGAACCGGATGATCAAAACATGGTCTTCAAACGGGTTCCACTGAGCCACTGTCGGTGCCCATCCAATCCTACCATTCTTCTACATCTCGTTGCACCGGCCGTCCAGAGTCACCACGTTGTCCAACCAAGCCATAGCCCATAATGACTTGTGGCTGTGCAGGTAAGCCTTGGGTCTTGAAATATCCATCCATCTCTTTGTGCCTGGGTGAAGCTTTCCGCAAGATGTCATGGCGCTTCCCCATGCATCTCGGGTCCTCTACTGGTTTCCCCAGGGAGCCCATCTGAACCGTCCTTCACCCAGAGGTATATTGCATTCTAAGGTCTTGCAAGTCTTGGAGTCTTCGGGTCTTGATTATTAAGTTCTGACAACATGCATGATAAGCACTCAACCCAACCCCGTCAACTAGGAGCATAACAAAAATAACGTCCTGGTCAAAGTATAAAGGGTTAGGGGTGCCTATCATAACATACTACTCAATAACCAAAGTTTCGAAGTACCTACTTGCATGCAATGGGTGAAGAACGTTGAAACTAATGCAATAAAACCATAGGTCAAAATATGATCTATGTGAACTTGCCTGGTAAGGTTGATGAAGATAGATATCTCTCACAGGAAAATAACTTGATAGAACTATTCGTCACTCTCCGCTAAAATCTATATAAACAAACATAGTATTCATATAAGCAATCATACTAGCAATCATCCTAGCAATCAATATAACAAACCACAATAAAATTTGATGCAATAAAATCATTAAGAAAGAGCAAATAGAAATCCAAAGGAAACTTCAAGGAAAAACTATGGAGTCTTCTACTACAACAATCACTAAGTAGTTTTTGTTCTAATGAAACTTAACAGCAAATAAAACACTAAAATAGTAAAATAACAGAAAATAAAATATAAAATTAACTAAGATAACAGACAATATTTTTCATAAAACCATATTATTTTGAAAGTATTTTTAAGTAGGAAATCAAACTAGCAACGAAATCAGTTTGCAACTTATTACCGAACTAGAATTGATTTCATGCTATCAAGTAAACTAAAATTTTGTTTTTGTTGGAAATCTAGTGTTAACTAACAGAAAACAAAAACATAACCTTTCATAAGTATAAAATAAAACAAATTAAAAACAATTATAGCAACATAAATAGCAATAATCCTAGAAAGAACTAAAACAAAATATGTTTTACATAAAATAATGATTTAAGATATTCCAAAAATTCTGAAATTGAACTCACTGATAAATAAGATCACTAGTGATCAGTAGCAAAAAGAATCAACTAAAGATCTATTTTTAAACTCCAGATATTAACAAAACAAGATTTAAACCAAATCTATTTAAATTCAAAATTTAATTTTTCAAACATGTTCAAATTTTATATCTACAGAAACTACATAAAATTTGTGATCCAATGCAAAAAGAATCACCAAATTTGGAGTTATAGAATAAAAGTTATAAGGATTCTAAAATCATTTTCAAATCTGTTTTCAGAATTAAAGACAGAAAAAGAATTAAAGGTATAGGCGATGTGGCAGATTTATATTGGCTGAGAGGTGTGCACGTGTTAGCTAAACTCGCGGACGGCCGTAAACTAGAGGAAAATGGTTTGGCTAAACTAAAACCGATTGGTTCTTTTAAAAGAACCGAAGGGATACATACTATCTAATCTGGGGCGTCGGTTTGTGATCAAACTGTGGAGGGGAAAGGAGGATGACTCACCATGGCAGGGAGGAGCTCCAGTGCTGGTAATGGCAGCCGAAGGTGGATGGGGTCGGGGTGGTAGCTCCGGTGGCTGGTGGCGGTGGTGGAGGGGCCCACGGGGCGGGGGGGGGGGGGGGCTCCGGCGATGAGTGGTGGCTTGGGTTGGTGATACGTCTCCATCGTATCTACTTTTCCAAACTCTTATGACCTTGTTTTGGACTCTCATTTGCATGATTTTAATGGAACTAACCCGGACTAACGTTGTTTTCAGCAGAATTGCCATGGTGTTGTTTTTGCGCAGAAATAGAAGTTCTCGGAATGACCTGGAAATTTGCGAGGATTTTTTGTGGAATATATAAAAAATACTAGCGCAAGAATCAACTAGAGACGTCGAGCGAGGAGCCCACAAGCCCAGGAGGCGCGGGCCCCCCCTGGCCGCGCCTAGCAGGCTTGTGGGTCCCTCAGGGCTCCGCCGCCTCCAACTCTAGTTCTATTTAGTCCCTTCCATCCGGAAAAAACCCAGGGAGAAGAGTTCATCGCGTTTTACGATATGGAGGCGCCGCCACCGCCTATTCTTCCTCTCTAGGGCAGATTTGGAGTCCGTTCTGGGCTCCGGAGAGGGGAGATCATCGCAATCGTCATCACCAACCTTCCTTCATTGCCAATTCCATGATGCTCTTCACCTTTCGTGAGTAATCTCATCGTAGGCTTGTTGGACGGTGATGGGTTGGATGAGATCTATCATGTAATCGAGTTAGTTTTGATGGGGATTAATCCCTAGTATTGATACGTACATTTTGCATCATGCTTTTATGTTGTTATTTACCGCTTTATGGGCTGTTATTACACTTCACGGTACAATAATTATGCCTTTTCTATCTTATTTTGCAAGGTTTACATGTAGAGGGAGAATGCTGGCAGCTGGAATTTTGGCCTGAAAATGGAGCAAGTTTGAGATACCTATTCTGTGCAACTCCAAAAGCCATGAAAATCAACGAGGAATTATTTTGGAATTTATAAAAAATACTCGATGGAAGAAGTACCACAGGGGAGCCACCAGGAGGCCACAAGCCTGCTAGGCGCGGCCTACCCCCCTGGCCGCACCTAGGGGGCTTGGGGGATACCTGTTGGCCCTCTGGCTCCCCTCTTTTGCTATAAGGAGGGTTTCGTTCCAGAAAAAATCAAGAGGAGGATTTCAGGAGGAATCGCCGCCGCTACGAGGCGGAACTTGAGCAGAACCAATCTAGAGCTCCGGCAGGGTTGTCCTGCCGGGGAAACTTCCCTCCCGGAGGAGGAAATCGCCGCCATCGTCATCACCAACACTCCTCTCATCGGAGGGGACTCATCACCATCAACATCTTCATGAGCACCATCTCATCTCCAAAGCCTAGTTCATCTCTTGTAACCAATCTCCGTCTCACGACTTCGATTGGTACTTGTAAGGTTGCTAGTAGTGTTAATTACTCTTTGTAGTTGATTCTAGTTGGTTTACTTGATGGAAGATTATATGTTCAGATCCTTGATGCTATTCAATACCTCTCTGGTCATGAACATAATTATGCTTTGTGAGTAGTCACTTTTGTTACCGAGGACATGGGACAAGTCTTGCAATAAGTAGTCATGTGAATTTGGTATTCGTTCGATATTTTGATGTGTTGTATGTTGTCTCTCCTCTAATGGTGTTATGTGAACGTCGACTACATAAAACTTCACCATTATTTGGGCCTAGAGGAAGGCATTGGGAAGTAATACGTAGATGATGGGTTGCTAGAGTGACAGAAGCTTAAACCCTAGTTTATGTGTTGCTTTGTAAGGGGCTGATTTGGATCCACTAGTTTAATGCTATGGTTAAACTTAGTCTTAATTCTTCTTTCATAGTTGTGGATGCTTATGAGAGGGGTTAATCATAAGTGGGATGTTTGTCCAAGTAAGGGCAGCACCCAAGCACCGGTCCACCCACATATCAAACTATCAAAGTAGCGAACGCGAATCATATGAACATGATGAAAACTAGCTTGACAGAAATTCCAATGTGTCCTCGGGAGTGCTTTACCTCCTATAAGAGTTTGTCCAGGCTTGTCCCTTGCTGCAGAAGGGATTGGGACACTTTTCTGCACCTTTGTTACTTGCTACTTGCCACGAATCATCTTATCACACAACTATCTGTTACCGATAATTTCAATGCTTGCAGAGAATACATTGCTGAAAACCACTTTTCAGATCCTTCTGCTCCTCGTTGGAGTCGACACTCTTACTTATCGAAAGGACTATGATAGATCCCCTACACTTGTGGGTCATCAAGACTCTTTTCTGGCGCCATTGCCGGGGAGTTAAGCGCCTTTGGTAAGTGGAATTTGGTAAGGAAACATTTATATATTGTGCTGAAATTTATTGTCACTTGTTACTATGGAAACTAATCCTTTGAGGAGCTTGTCAGGGGTATCTTCACCTCAAACGGAAGCACTAGGAGTTGCTCCTCAACCTTCTGCACCTACTGAAAATATTTTCTATGAATTTCCTTCGGGTATGCTTGAGAAACTGCTGCCTAATCCTTTTACAGGAGATGGAACATCACATCCCGACTTGCATGTAATCTATGTAGATGAAGTTTGTGGTTTATTTAAGCTTGCAGATTTGCCCGAGGATGAGGTCAAGAAGAAGGTCTTTCCCTTATCTTTGAGGGATATATCATTGACATGGTATAGGCTATGTGATGATACTGGATCATGGAACTACAACCGATTGAAATTGGAATTGCATCAAAGGTTTTATCCTATGCATTTGGTACATCGTGATCAGAATTATATTTATAATTTTTGGCCTCGTGACAGAGAAAGGATAGATCAAGCTTGGGGGAGGCTTAAATCAATGTTATATTCATGCCCTAACCATGAGCTCTCGAGAGAATTTATCATTCGGAACTTCTATGCTCGGCTTTCTCATGATAATCGCACCATGCTTGACACTTCTTGTACCGGTTCTTTTATGAAGAGAGATATTGACTTCAAATGGAATTTATTGGAAATAATTAAATGCAACTCTAAATATTGGGACTTTGATGAAGGTAAGGAGTGAGGTATGAATTTCAAGTTTGATTGCGTTAAATCATTTGTTGAAACAAATACTTTTTGTGATGTTAGCGATAAATATGGACTTGACTCTGAGATAGTAGCCTCATTGTGTGAATCATTTGCTGCTCATATTGATCTCCCTAAAGAGAAGTGGTTTAAATATCATCCTCCCTTAGAAGTTAATGTAGTTAATCCCAATCCAGTTGAAGACAAAGTCATCGCTTATAATGATCCTATTGTTCCTAGTACTTACATTGAGAACCCACCTTTCCCTGTTAGGATAAAGGATCATTCTAAAGTTTCAACTGTGATACGTAGGGGCTACATTAGAACACCTACACCCCCTAAGAAAAATAGAGTTGAACCTATCATTTCTATTATCAAAGATCTCCTGTCCGACAATGTTGATGGCCATGATATTCACTTCTGTGAAGACGCTGCTAGAATTGCTAAACCACATGCTAGAGACTATCACCGGCCCGTTGTTGGCACGCCTGTTGTTCCTATTAAGATTGGAGATCATTGTTATCATGGTATATGTGACGTGGGTGCTAGTGTTAGTACAATACCTCAATCTTTATATGATGAAATTAAAGACGAGATTGCACCCGTTTAGATGGAACCTATTGATGTCACTATTCAGCTTGCCAATAGAGATACTATCTGCCTTTGGGAATTGTTAGAGATGTTGAAGTCTTGTGTGGTAAAACGAAGTATCCTGCTGATTTTCTGTTCTTGCTACTACCCAAGATAGCTTTTGTCCCATCATTTTTGGCAGACCTTTTCTCAATACTGTCAATGTTCATATTGACTGTGAGAAGCAAACTATCACTGTTGGCTTTGAAGGTGTGTCACATGAGTTCAGTTTCTCCAAGTTTGGTAGACAACCTCATGAAAAAGAGTTGCCTAGTAGGGCTGAAATTATTGCACTAGCTTCTACTGCTGTTCCTCCTAGTAGGGCTGAAATTATTGCATATGGATGAAAGGAATGAGATAGATAGAGTTATCTTTGAACAACATCCTATCCTTAAGAATAATTTGCCTGTTGAACTGCTTGGAGATCCACCCCCACCAAAGGGTGATCCTGTGTTTGAGCTTAAGCAGTTACCTAATACTCTTAAATATGCTTATCTTGATGAAAGAGAGATATATCCTGTTATTACTAGTGCTAGCCTTTCAGAGCATGAAGAAAAGAAGTTACTAAAAACTCCGAGGAAGCACCATGCTGCTATTGGATATACTCTTGATGATCTTAAGGGCATTAGTCCCACTCTATGCCAGCACAAGATTAAAAATGATCCTGATTCCAAACCAGTTGCCGATCATCAACGTAGATTAAATCCTAAGATGAAAGAGGTAGTAAGAAAAGAAATACTAAAGCTCATGGAAGCAGGTATTATCTATCCTGTTGCTCATAGTGATTGGGTGAGTCCGGTGCATTGCGTCCCTAAGAAGGGAGGTATTACCGTTGTCCCTAATGATAAGGATGAATTTATCCCGCAGAGGATTATTACTGGCTATAGGATGATGATTGATTTTAGGAAATTGAATAAGGCCACTAGGAAAGATCATTACCCTTTGCCTTTTATCGACCGAATGCTAGAAAGACTGTCTAAACACACACACTTCTGCTTTCTAGATGGTTATTCTGGTTTCTCCCAAATACCTGTTGCACAATCTGATCAGGAGAAAACCACTTTCACCTGACATTTCGGTACCTTTGCTTACACACGTATGCCTTTTGGCTTATGTAATGCACCTCCTACCTTTCAAAGTTGTATGATGGCTATATTCTCTGACTTCTGTGAAATGATTGTTGAGGTTTTCATGGATGACTTCTCCGTTTACGGGTCTTCTTTTGATGATTTCCTCAGCAACCTTGATCGAATTTTGCAGAGATGTAAAGATACCAATCTTGTCTTGAATTTGGAGAAGTGGCACTTTATGGTTAATGAAGGCATCGTCTTAGGACATAAAATTTCTGAAAGAGGTATTGAAGTCTATAAGGCTAAGGTTGATGCGATCAAGAAAATGCCATGCCCTACAGATATCAAAGGTATAGGAAGTTTCCTAGGTCATGCTGGTTTCTATAGAAGGTTCATTAAGGACTTCTCTAAGATTTCTAGGCCTCTTAGCAATCTCTTGCAAAAGTATATTCCTTTTGTTTTTTATGATGATTGTGAGGAAGCCTTCGAAATACTTAAGAAGGCCTTGATAACTAAACCTATTGTTCAACCACCTGATTGGAACTTACCTTTTGAAATCATGTGTGATGCTAGTGATTATGTCGTTGGCGCTGTTCTAGGACAAAGAGTTGATAAGAAGTTGAATTTTATTCACTATGCTAGTAAAACTCTAGACACTGCCCAAAGAAACTATGCTATTACTGAAAATGAGTTTTTAGCAGTCGTGTTTGCATGTGAAAAGTTCAGATCTTACATAGTTGATTCCAAAGTCACTATTCACATTGATCACGCTGCTATTAAGTATCTCATGGAAAATAAAGATGCTAAACCTAGACTTATCAAATCGGTTCTCTTGCTACAAGAATTTGATTTGCATGTTGTCGAAGGAAGGGTGCTGAGAACCCCGTAGCAGATAACTTGTCTAGGTTGGAGAATGTTCTTGATGACCCACAACCTGTTGATGATAGCTTTCCTGATGAGCATCTGAATGCCATCAATACTTCACGTAGTACACCGTGGTATGCTGATTATGTAAATTATATCATTGCCAACACCACCTAGTTTCACATACCAGCAAAATAAGAAATTCTTCTTTGATTTGAGACATTACTTTTGGGATGACCCTCATCGTTATAAGGAAGGAGTGGATGGTGTTATTAGACGTTGTGCACCTGAACATGAACAGGGACAGATCCTACAGAAGTGTCACTCCGAGGCTTACGGAGGACACCATGCGGGAGATAGAACTGCACACAAGGTATTGCAATCAGGTTTCTATTGGCCCACTCTCTTCAAGGATGCCCGCAAGTTTGTCCTATGTTGTGACGAATGTCAAAGAATAGGTAATATCAGTAAACGTCAGGAAATGCCTATGAATTATTCACTTGTCACTGAACCATTTGATGTTTGGGGCTTTGATTATATGGGAACTTTTCCAAAATCCAATGGGTATATCCATATCCTAGTTGTTGTTGATTACGTTACTAAGTGGGTAGAAGCTATCCCAACTAGTAGTGCTGATCACAACACCTCTATCAGGATGCTTAAAGAAGTTATTTTCCCTAGATTTAGAGTCCCTAGATATCTAATGACTTATGGTGGTTCACATTTTATTCATGATGCTTTCCTTAAAACTCTTGTAAGTATGATGTCAACCATAGAATTGCATCTCCCTATCACCCTCAGTCCAGTGGTCAAGTAGAGCTAAGTAATAGAGAGATTAAACTAATTCTGCAAAAGACTGTTAATAGGTCTAGAAAGAATTGGTCTAAGAAGCTCGATGATGCACTGTGGGCTTACAGAACTGCTTATAAGAATCACATGGGCATGTCTCCGTACAAAATGGTTTTCGGTAAAGCATGTCATTTACCTGTTGAGCTAGAGCATAAGGCTTATTGGGCAATCAAAGAGCTCAACTTTGATTTCAAACTTGCTGGTGAGAAGAGGTTATTTGATATTAGCTCGCTTGATGAATGGAGAGCTCAGGCATATGAAAATGCCAAGTTGTTTAAAGAAAAGGTTAAGAAGTGGCATGATAAAAGGATACAAAACCGTGAGTTCAATGTAGGTGATTATGTCTTGCTATATAATTCTCGTTTAAGATGTTTTGCAGGCAAGCTTCTCTCTAAATGGGAATGTCCTTACATTGTTGAGGAAGTATATCATTCCGGTGCCATCAAGATCAACAACACGGTTCCGAGAGTGGTAAATGGGCAAATAATGAAGCATTATATCTCAGGTACTCCAATAAATGATGAAAGCAATATTATCAATACCATAACTCTAGAGGAGTACATAAGGGATATTTATCAACCCGTTTCAGACTCAAAAAACGAAGAGGTATGTGATTCGGTAAATAACCGACTCCAAAACTTTTCGAGTAGGAATTTTTCTCCGTTTTTGAATTTTTAGAAAAATAGAAAAATTTAAAGCAGTACGGAAAGTGCACGAGGAGGCGACAAGCCTGCCAGGCGCGGGCCACCCCCCTGGCCGCGCCTAGGGGGCTTGTGACCACCTCGTGGTCCTCTCGGACTCCGTTTTCTTGCGGATTACTCCTTCTGGTCGGGAAAAAATCATTATATATTCTCCCGAAAGGTTTGACCCTCGTATCGCGCAAATTTCCTCTGTTTTCGTTTCGAGCTATTCTGCAGACAGATCTAGATCGCTATGGCGTCCCCAAAAGCTCCGAAGGACAAGTTCTTCGAGAAGGTCATCAATCCCTACCTCACGGGAGTGCTGCAACACCCTCAATCTATCGAGATGTGTGAGGGGGTGCTGCACATCCGTGATGTTGAGGGGCCCAATAAGACCGGAAGCATGGAGGCGAGGCTCGAAGCAATGGAGCGGCAAGTCTTCAAGTCGCAAGTGATGGTGGAACGCGGACTAAACGCTACCCACATGATGATCATGGAGTTCACCAACAAGCACAAGATCGATGCCAATGACATCGGGAAACACCTCTCCAGGCTCTATGATAGAATCGATCACCTCCAAACCCAGATCTATGACCTGCAGAACCAAAACTGTGAGTATGAGTACTGATTTAAATCAATACGGTTGGCTGCAGATTTGAGGATTCCGGAGACTCGATCATCTTTCCATGATGGAGCACCTATGCCTTGGAAGACGGAGGATCAAACCCAGGTTGCAACAACTCCACCACCATCACCTCCGAAGGAAGACAATTAAGCACGGGTATGTGCAATCCCCTTGGCTTGTGCCAAGCTTGGGGGAGTTGCCCCGGTATCGTATCACCATCACATCTTTTGCTTTTACATTTTCTTAGTTCGATTCTTTTTGGTCTTATCTTTCTCTAGTAGAATAAAGTTCTTAGTGATCTAGGCTTGAGTTTTGCTTTGTGTCACCCCCGATGTATTCGAGTTCGTGAGTCTTATAATAAAGAGTGTTTTAGTTAAGGGCCTTGCTTCATGCCATGATCTAAAGAAAAGAATGATAAAAGAACAAAAACTTGAAAGATCATGTAATGATCTTATGGGAAGTGATGGCTTCACATATAAAAAGAATGTTGATTGAAACTTGTTGTGGGTGGACAAACATAGACCTTGGTCATTGCTGCAATTAATAGGAAGTAATAAAGAAATAGAGGTTCACACATAAATATATCATCTTTGACACCATCTATGATTGTGAACACTCACTAAACTATTGCATGCTTAGAAGTAGATGTTGGACAAGGAAGACAACATAATGAATTATGTTTGCTTGGTTCCGAACAATGATTATATGACTAGAACGTAATGCCCCAAGAGTGTATCTTTCCCTATTTGGGTCCTTCCCATGTGGATCCACCTTGTCAATGATATGAGAGAGTTCAATGCTTATGATTTCATGTGATGTCACCTTGTTTATTCTTCCTTACATGCATGCATGCCATATCATTTCATGTCCTGGTGTTATTTGCTTGTGAGGTTTGTGGTGTTGTGTTGACATGATTAGTGATGTGATGTGGTAGTTGTTGTAAGTGGAGTGATGCTAATGCTAATAGGTCACCTTGTGGTTTGCATAGACTTCAAAACTCTCTCCCTCTTATTTATCTCAAGATCAAGTTCCTCTTGTTCCAATCCTATTTCTAAAATGCCCATCTGTTAGCATATTTTTGTGGTGAATTTGAGATGTGATATTTCTGTTTTGAATAGGTGTGCAAATGGTGCAAATAGATACCAAACAGACTCCAATAATTCTGTTTTGTAAATAATTAGTTGCTCCAAATATTCATTTTACAATTTATTCAATTAGGTCATATTTTTTCATGACCAGGGGCATTTTTGTTTTGTCTTTAACCCCAATAGTTTTGTCTGTGCTTTCTTTTCTTTCTCTGGTCTTTTGTGTAAATAGAAAATCCCCTAGGGATTTATTCCTATCTATATTGTGCCTCAGGTGGGCTTCCTCCCGCTGTGTGGCCCAGTTCTCCTCTCCACCGTGTTAGAGCCCAGCTGCGCAACCTCCTTCCTCCTCCTGACGCCGTCTCCTACCCGCGCCTCCTTTCCGTTTGAGCTTCAGAGAGAGAGAGCGTGCCGCCGAGAGGAACAGAGATGTCGAGGCTCCCCATAAATGCGTTGGCGTCGAGGCTCTGTAGCTAGGTTGCAGAGAGAGAGAGGAACTACCCGCCGTCGATTGATGAACTACATATTCTATCCGTTCAAGAATGACTTTGTCTTGCTCTATCTCGACGACATTCGGGTCTTTTCTGAAACTGAGGAAGAACATGAAGAACATCTCAGGTTGGTGCTTGATAAGCTGAGAGAATACAAATTGTATGCCAAGTTTTCCAAGTGTGAGTTCTGGCTGAAAGAAGTGGTCTATCTTGGGCACATTATCTCTGCCGAGGGCATCAAAGATGATCCATCGAAGGTGCAGGCCATTGTTGAATGGGAGCTTCCGCAGAATGTGAAGCAGCTTCGAAGATTTCTCGGGCTAGCAAGCTATTGGAGAAGGTTCGTTGAGAACTTCTCCAAGATTCCTATGCCGCTCTCAAGTCTTCTTCAGAAGAGTGTGAAGTATGCTTGGTCTCCAGAGTGTCAGTTGGCCTTCGACACACTCAAAGAGAAGCTCACCTCTACTCCAGTCTTGGTTCCTCCGGATGATTCCAAGCCTTACGAGGTGTTCTGCGACGCTTCTCTCCAGGGTCTTGGTGCAGTTCTGATGAAAGAGAAGAAAGTGGTTGCTTATACCTCCACGCAATTGAAGCCAGCGGAGAAGAATTATCCTGTGCATGATCTTGAGCTAGCTGTTGTGGTACACGCTCTGATGACTTGGAGACACCTCTTGTTGGAACGTAAGGTTGAAGTTTTCACCGATCACAAGAGTCTCAAGTACATCTTCACTCAGCCTAACCTGAATCTTCAGCAAACTCGTTGGGTGGAAATGCTCCAAGATTTTAATCCGAGTGTTGAGTACACGCCAGGCAAAGCTAATGTCGTGGCAGATCCCTAGAGGAGGAAGGCGTATTGCAACAGTTTTATTCTGAAACCTCTCCAGCCTGACCTTTGTGAGTCTTTCAGGAAGCTCAACCTTCAGTTAGTTCCTCAGGGATTTCTTGCAAAACTTCAGATCTCTCCTACCTTGGAAGGTGAGGTCCAAGCAGCACAGCTTCTTGATGCAATGGTGAAGAAAGTCAAGATTGGCATGGCAAAGAGTCTTCCCAAGTATAAGTGCTTCAGTGTTGATGCCAGAGACACGTTGTTCTTTGAGGATCGTCTTGTCGTTCCGAAAGGTGATCTCAGAAAGGTAATCATGGAAGAAGCTCATAACTCTCTGCTCTCTATTCATCCTGGTAGCTCCAAGATGTATTAGGACTTGAAACAAACCTCTCTGGTGGACTCGCATGAAGCATGAGATTACTCAGTTCGTAAATGAATGTGATGTATGTTGAAGGGTGAAAGCAGAGCATCAACGTCCAGCGGGTCTTTTGCATCCTTTGCCCATTCCCGAGTGGAAGTTCGATCACATTGAGATGGATTTTTTCACCGGGTTTCTGAAGTCCAAGAAGGGTAATGATGCCATCTTCGTCGTCATCGACAAGTTGAGTAAAGTGGCTCATTTTCTTCCAGTCAAGGAATCCATTTCGTCAGCTCAGCTTGCGGAGTTGTACACTTCCAGGATTGGGTCTTTGCATGGCGTGCCTATGATGATCTCTTCGGATCGAGGAAGTATCTTCACTTCCATGTTCTGGGACTTTTTTCAGTCTGCGATGGGTACGAAGATACGCTTCAGCACAACTTTTCATACTCAGACTAGTGGTCAAGTGGAGCGAGTCAATCAAGTTCTTGAGGATATGCTGAGAGCCTGTGTTATCTCTTTTAGCATGAAGTGGGAGGATTGTGTGCATTTTGCTGAGTTCTCGTATAACAACAGTTATCAAGCTAGTTCTGGCAAGGCTCCGTTTGAAATTCTCTATGGCAGGAAGTGTTGTACCCCTCTCAACTGGCGTGAGACCGGCGAGCGTCAGATCCTTGGGAATGACCTGATAGAAGAAGCTGAGGAGATGTGTCGGGTCATTCGCGACAACCTCAGAGCAGCTCAGTGCCGTCATAAGAGCTATTATGATAGCAAGCATCAAGACATGTCTTATGAGCTTGATGACTTCATCTATCTCAAGGTGTCGCTTATGAAGGGTATGCAGCGCTTTGGCATCAAAGGCAAGCTTGCGCCTCGTTTCATTGGCCCGTTCAGAGTTGTTGGCAAGAGAGGCGACCTAGCGTACCAGCTTGAGCTCCCGTCAAACTTTGCAAATGTGCATGATGTGTTCCATGTCTCTCAGCTCCAGAGGTACTTTAAGACCCCCGAGCGCACTATTCATCTTCAAGATATTGACCTTCAGCCTGACCTATCTTATCGTGAGCATCCAGTTGCGGTTCTCGAGGCGACTGAGCGCAAGACCCGCAACAAGACTGTCAAATTTCTCAAAGTGCAGTGGTCACACCATTCTGATAAAGAGGCTACTTGGGAACGCGAGGATCACCTCCGTTCTGAATTTCCGGAGTTCTTTCACGCGTAGATCTCGGGCCGAGATCTTTTTGTAGTGTGGGAGAGTTTGTAATGCCCCAAGAGTGTATCTTTCCTTATTTGGAACCTTCCCATGTGGGTCCACCTTGTCAATGATATGAGAGAGTTCAATGCTTATGATTTCATCTGATGTCACCTTGTTTATTCTTCCTTACATGCATGCATGCCATATCATTTCATGTCCTGGTGTTATTTGTTTGTGAGCTTTGTGGTGTTGTGTTGACATGATTTATGATGTGATGTGGTAGGTGTTGTAAGTGGAGTGGTACTAATGCTAATAGGTCACCTTGTGGTTTGCATAGACTTCAAAACTCTCTCCCTCTTATTTATCTCAAGATCAAGTTCCTGTTGTTCCAATCCTATTTCTAAAATGCCCATGTGTTAGCATATTTTTGTGGTGAATTTGAGATGTGATATTGCCGTTTTGAATGGGTGTGCAAATGGTGCAAATAGATACAAAACAGACTCCAATAATTCTGTTTTGTAAATAGTTAGTTGCTCCAAATATTCATTTTACAATTTATTTAACTAGGTCATATTTTTTCATGACCAGGGGCATTTTTGTTTTGTTTTTAACCCCGATAGTTTTGTCTGTGCTTTCTTTTCTTTCTCTGGTCTGTTTTGTAAATAGAAAATCCCAAAGGGATTTATTCCTATCTATATTGCGCCTCAGGTGGGCTTCCTCCCCCCTATGCGGCCCAGTTCTCCTCTCCGCCGCGCTAGAGCCCAGCTGCGCGACCTCCTTCCTCCTCCTGACTCCGTATGCTACCCGCGCCTCCTTTCCGTTTGAGCTTCAAAGAGAGACAGTGTGCCGCCGTGAGGAACATAGACGTCGAGGCTCCCCATAAATGCAGTGGCGTCCGTGCCCCCTTTTCCCTAGGGTTCCTCCTCTTCCGATCCGCCGCCGCCACACCTTCCCCATCTCTCTTTCCCCCCTCACGTGAGGGCTCTGTAGCTAGGTTGCCGAGAGAGAGAGGAAGTACCCGCCAGCGTCTACCCCTGCATCCGTCGTCGTCCGGCGCCGCCACCATGTACAGGGGCTCGGGGATGCACCTCGCTCTCCATTCCCGCCGTCGCTGATGTCGAGGAGCGACCTCACCGACGGGCAGAAGCTCGCCAACGGCTCGGACCCGGCGTTCTTCCTCCTCTACGTTGGTTTTGTTCAGGCTTCATCAGGGCCTCGTCTTCGTCTAGAGGCGCTATTCCTTCGATCGGCGCCTCTCCTTCCTTCCCTAGGTGAGAGATGGTTTCCTTCCTTCCTTCCCCCTCAAGTAGATCGGAGTAGAGGTCGTCGGCACACCTCTGTCCCGAGAGGAATAGATGATTGGGTTGTGTTGTCTATTTGTGGGTGTGCTCGGGCAGAGCAGAGGATCGTAGAGGTTACCTCCCGCTCGTAGTAGCAGCGCGTTGCAGATCTGGTAGGGTAGTTCTTGTCGAGGCGCAACAGCATTAGCCAGTGCAGCTTCGGCGGCCTCTCTGTCGCCGGTGTCTGTGCGTGGCAGAGCAGGGAGCCTTGCTGCCCTGTAGTGATACCTAGAATACCTCCTCTGTTCTGTCAGATCCCGTCGAGTGTCCCAGTGGTTTGCAGCGCGTGGGTGTTGTATGTTCTAGTGGAGGTGCTGGGTTCGAGTCCCAGAGAGAGCACCCCCCATTTTTGATTTGTTTTCGGCAGCAGTACACCAGTGCATAGGCACATCAGTTTGGTTGCTCGCCTGTTCTTTCAACCAAAGCACCTCTAGCATTGTGGTAGTGTGCAGTGTTGTGTAGCAGGAGGTGCAGGGTTCGATCCCTCTCCCCCTCCTTTTATTTTTGCTGTGTATTTTTTCCCTTGCGATGTTTCCCTTTGCCGTGTAGATGCTATGTTGCACTACGTAGATGTGTGGTATATTTTGTAGCTCTCATACAACATGTGGCCTCTAAATTTTGCTCCAAGTTTTATAGCATGTGTAGGACCTATTTGTATGAGTGAGTATATTCTTATGTAGGATTGCTTGAATAGGATTTGAAGCATATGTGCATATTGTTGTGTGTGTGTGCACTAGGGTAGCATGTGTAGATGCATGTTATGATAATTAGTGTAGGGTGTGATTTTGTGCTTGTGGGTTTAGCTCATGCCCTAGTGGTGCAAGTAGAGTGTGGTGTGTGTGTGGATGGGTTTCCCCCCTCCCCACATACCTTGTGTGTGTGTGCATGTGTGTGTGTGTCATACACATGCCCAAGTTATGTTGGCCTTGTTAAGCTCATGAGCTTGCTATGTAGTAGGGGTGTAGAACTTATGGTGTCTACTAGTGTGTGTGTCCTCAATATCATGTGTAGGTGTTTTCATTATGTTGTGCTTGACACATGTGATGGTGTGGTGGTGTGCCAAGGCACATGGGCATGTGCACCATTGATGTTGTGGTCACATGCAAGAGCTTGTGTATTTGTTGATCTAGAGATTTGCACATGTGATGTTGCACTATTCACTATCACTATAGGAATCAGCTTCTTTGCCCTCTGCCATCACAGACGACAAAGAAAAAATCCCGGACGGCAAAGACAAAATAGCAGACGGCAAAGAATCTCACAGCCGGCAAAATTTCTGCGTCAGCCTACGACGGCATAGGACCTTCTTGCCGTCTCCCCCCCCCAAAGCGGACGGCAAAGCTCTTTGCCGTCAGCTTTCCTTAGGAGCAGTCGGCAAAGTGCTCGAGACGGCAGCCGACATGCGTTGCCTCCGTTAGGGGTTAACGGAGGCTTTGCCGTGTGCCTCCCCCTTAATCTTTGCCGTCCACCTCCCCCTTTATCTTTGTCGTCTGCCTCCTCCTCCCCCCCACTCTTTGCCGTCTGCCTCCCCCTTCATCTTTGCCGTCTCCCTCCTCCTCCTCCCCCCTCCACACTTTGCCGTCTGCCTCCCCCCCTCCACTCTTTGCCGTCTGCCTCCTCCTCCCCCCCTCATCTGTGCCCTCTTCTTTGCCGTCTTCCCACCCTGGAGGCAGACGACAAAGAGCCTATATAGACACCCCAGGATGCACAGATGGGTGCCATGTGGCACCTTTGGCATCTACCAGCTGATGGCACAGGTCTTTGCCATCAGTTGTCAGACGGCAAAGAGCCCATATAGTACCTGTTTTTTTGTTTTATATTATTTCACAGCACATATATATATATATATTTGACAGCACATTTATATAATTCACCACACATATATGATATATAGTTCACCACACATATACTTGCCAACACATATATATCATTCACCACACATATATGATATACATATAAATCAATGTACATCCCCATATATCAAAAGAACCAACATACAAAGTTTTGCACTGTTTATCCATATATACATATACATATAGTTCGACATTGTTCATCAACTCAAATGAAAACTAGATGATATACATATAAAGTTCATCCATCGACATTGTTCAACTCCATGAATGCCAGCTTCCATGCATGTAGTATATTCAATCTGCAAAAATGTGAATAAGAAAGTTAGAAGAAGAACAAAATATGATGTTTTTCAGCTAATTATGTCATTTTTAGCGGAAAACAAGCTAATAATATAATATTCATGAGCTAACCAAGGTTCTTATGCCATTTTTAGCTTATTATGGCATTTTGGAGCTAAATGGGTTAATTAAAGCAAGGATAATATGAAATAGGAGAAGAAAGAGGAGGGGGGGGAGGAGAAGAAGAAGAAATCAAGAAGAAGGAGGAGAAGGACTAGAAGGTCCTTGGCCTTCTCCTCCTCCTCCTCCTCCTCCTTCTCCTTCTCTTCTTCTTCTTCTTCTTCTTCTTCTTTCTTTTCATTTTGCCTATTTCTTCTCCTCTTCTCCTCTTGTTGGAGCTAAATTACCTAATTCTATCTTTTTGGAGCTAAATGGGTTAATTATCCTATTTTAGAGGAAAACAAGCGAAGTATATGACATTCATGAGCTAACCAAGGTTCTTATGCCATTTTGAGCTTATTATGGTATTTTGGAGCTAAATGGGCTAATTATGTCATTGTTGGGGAAATTAAAGAAAGGATAATATGAAAGAGGTGAAGAAAGAGGAGGAGGAGGAGAAGAATAAGAAATCAAGAAGAAGGAGTAGAAGGAGGAGAAGGAGGAGGAGGAGAAGGACTAGAAGGTCCTTGGCCTTCTCCTTCTCCTCCTCCTCCTCCTCCTTCTCCTTCTTCTCTTCTTCTTCTTCTTCTTCTTCTTTCTTTTCATTTTTCCTATTTCCTCTCCTCTTCTCCTCTTGTTGTAGATAAATTACCTAATTATGTCTTTTTGGAGCTAAATGGGTAATTATCCCATATCAGAGGAAAACAAGCTAAGTATATAATATTCATGAGCTAACCAAGGTTCTTATGCCATTTTGAGCTTATTATGGTATTTTGGAGCTAAATGGGCTAATTATGTCATTGTTGGGGAAATTAAAGCAAGGATAATATGAAAGATAAGAAGAAAGAGGATGAGGAGGAGAATAAGAAGAAATCAAGAAGAAGGAGGAGAAGTACTAGAAGGTCCTTGGCCTTCTCCTTCTCCTCCTCCTCCTCCTCCTCCTCCTTCTCTTCTTCTTCTTCTTCTTTCTTTTCATTTTGCCTATTTCTTCTCCTCTTCTCCTCTTGTTGGAGCTAAATTACCTAATTATGTCTTTTTGGAGCTAAATGGGCTAATTATCCCATTTTAGAGGAAAACAAGCTAAGTATATAATATTCATGAGCTAACCAAGGTTCTTATGCTATTTTGAGCTTATAATGGTATTTTGGAGCTAAATGGGCTAATTATGTCATTGTTGGGGAAATTAAATCAAGGATAATATGAAAGAGCAGAAGAAAGAGGAGAAGGAGGAGAAGAAGAAGAAATCAAGAAGAAGGAGGAGAAGGAGGAGGAGGAGAAGGACTAGAAGGTCCTTGGCCTTCTCCTCCTCCTCCTCCTCCTCCTCCTTCTCCTGCTTCTCTTCTTCTTCTTCTTCTTCTTCTTTCTTTTCATTTTGCCTATTTCTTCTCCTCTTCTCCTCTTGTTGGAGCTAAATTACCTAATTATGTCTTTTTGGAGCTAAATGGGCTAATTATCCCATTTTAGAGGAAAACAAGCTAAGTATATAATATTCATGAGCTAACCAAGTTTATTTTCTTCTTCTTCTCTTCCTCTCCATTTTTCTTCTTCTTCTTCTTCTTATTTTCTTTTTTCTTTTTCCCCTTATTCTTCTCTTCCTCTCGTATTTTTCTTCTTCTTCTTCTTCTTCTTCTTCCTCTTCTTATTCTTATTCTTATTTTCTTTTTTCTTTTTTCCTATTATTCTTCTTCTCCTTCTTCTTCTTATCTTCTTCTTCTCCTCCTCCTCCTCTAGCTCTTCTTCTTCTTCTTCTCCTTTTTTTCTTCTTCTACTTATTCTTCTTCTTCTACTTTTTCTTATTTTCTACTACTAAACAGGAAACTAACCTAAGACTAAACATAAACGTAAACTAAACTAAAACTAAAACTAAAACTAAGCCAAAACAAACCTAAAACCTATAACTAATTAAACAAAACTATTACAAAAAAGCAAAAAAAATTGACCTCGATCCGGTGGCGCAGGGAGGAGAGGCGCGGGGAGGGGGGCCGCAGGAGGGAGGGGCCCGAGGAGGGCGTGGGGAGGAGGTCCGCAGGGGGGAGGGGCGCGAGGAGGAGAGGCGCGGGGAGGAGGGCCGCAGGGTGAGGGGAGCGAGGAGAGCGTGGGGTGGCGTGGCGGCGGCGGACCTGGGGTGGGGTGGCGGCGCTAGGGTGGGGTGGGGCGGCAGCGCTGGGATGGGGTGGGGCGGCGGTGCTGGGGTGGGGCGGCAGCGCTGGGGTGGGGCGGCGTCAGCGGCGCTGGGGTAGGTTGTGGTGGAGAGAGAGGGGAGAGAGAGTGGGGGAGCGGGTGGGCAGGAAGACCGTTAACGTTAGGGGGTCCATCCCCTTTGCCGTCTGCCACAGACGCAAAGTTAGTTAGGCTGACGGCAAAGGGGTGGGGTGGGGCGGGGTGGGGTGGGGAGAGAGGAGAGGTGGGGTGGGATAGGTTTGCCATCTCCCTTCACTACCTTTGTTGTCTGTTAACGGACGGCAAAGCCCTGGCCGATGGCAAATATTCTTTTTACCATCAGTGAGCCCTTTACCGTCCGCTTTAGGTCAGCTGACGACAAAGAGGGTCTTTGCCATCAGCCAGCAGATGGCAAAGCCCTGACTGATGGCAAATTACTGCTTTCCAGTAGTGTATATGTGATTCAATGCAAGATTTCTTTTCTAGTTTGTGCCCTTTTGTTCTATACAAGTGCATAGATATTATATATGTATTTGGGGTAGAATCATCCCAGGAATCCATTGGTGAAGTCAGTTTTTCCTTTGGAACATTTTCGGGAGATGACTTATTTTAGTTTTGTTCTATGTTTAGAGCTTGGTTCCATTAGATGTGGTGAGCACAATAGTTTGATTCTTGGTTGTGGCAGTAGAGGGTGACCCCCTCTACCACATATTGCTTTTCACTAAGTCTGTGAAATCTGATATTTTTGGCCAAGTTAGCAGTTGTGTAACTTTCTGTGTGAATCTCCTTTGTCTGATCTTTTTGCTTGTGCTTGTAGTACTCTTGGATAGCTTGTGCCACATATCTTATTTGGCATGTTTGGGTGGCTGTAGGTGACTTGCATGTAGGTCTCAAAAGGATATGATGCTGTTTATGGCAGATTGTGTAGTTTTGGTGTTTTGATGATTGCGAGTGCATAGTTGATGGTGTGGTGATATTCTTTGCACCACCCCATCCATGTTGGTTTGTATTATGTCTTGGCAACCTGGAAATACCAGAGTTATGCCATTGGGGTGTGTTGTGATGAATTTGACACGTAGCACTTCATTTCTTGTTTCGGTGTTTCCCCTTGATTCGTAGCTCCGTTTGTAATGTTCTTTATATGATTTTGGATCGTTTTCACGTGACACATCTGATCATGTCATTCTCATGCATGTCAAGATAGCTTAGGGTGCAGTTATGTCCAGGAACATCTATTTCCTTCTCATGCTTGTTCTAGTGATAGAAATAGAGATGCATGTTCACATTCATCTCATGCATCATGTGCTTGTTGCATCTTCAGGTGTTGTTGTTCATTTGATGCTATTTTTATGTTGGGTAGCACCGGGATTGGAGAACGAGTAAGTGGATTCGGGAGAGTACGTGCAGGACGAACAAGAGCAGTTCCAAGCTGAGGATATCACAGGCAAGATGATATGACCTTGATTCCATCTCTATACTTGTTATGCTATATTACGTTTCCTTTGTCATATGCTCGCTGCCTACCACTGAAATAATTGCCTCCTGAATTTGCCATGAAACCCAAACACTTATCCCTTCCAAGCAAATCTTGAATGGCTAAGTAGGCTTTACTCAGCTACTAATGTTAGCGTTGCTAGTTGCAGGCGGTTTGTCTCATGTGATAACATGAGTTTGATATCATTATGTTAAATCTATTATTTAATTAATGCACCTATATACTTGGTAAATAACGGAAGGCCTAGCCTTTTTCCGGGTGTTTTGTTCCATTATTGCCGCCATAGTTACCGGCTACCGGTGCTTGATTCCATAATGATCGCTCCTAACACGTTCGGGGTTGTTATGGGGACCCCCTCGATAAATCGCGTAGTGCTAAGACTTGTCCGGCAGGACCCAACATTGGTGTTAATTCGCTAATCACTTAATAATCTGCATAGGGAATGTCCTACCCGAGGATTTTAATCAACAACCCGGGCCAGTGCTCCTCATGAGTGTTGGTCCAAACTAGAGCACCGTGCGGGCCATCCCTGGGCAACTCGGGAGATTTCTCTGGCCATTATACGCTTGGCTTATCCGACGTGTCCTGAGACTGAGATATGCGGCTCTTATCAGGGTCGTCGACACGTGAGGAGGTCCTGCTAGTCTTGTCTTACCTTAGCGATATATCTTGCTTATAGGAATCTCGGTGAAACTTTGGTTCTCCAAGAGTTGAGGTTTTCCTCTAAGGAATCCGACGAGATCACGAGATTCGTGATAGAGGATTACTTTGCGTCCCGTGTATGTTTGTGATGGACTAGTTGGAGCACCCCTGCAGGGTTTAATCTTTCGGAAAGTCGTGCCCGTGGTTATGTGGCAACTTGGAATATTTGTTAACATCCGGTTATAGATAACTTAAACATAATCTAGTAAAATTGCCAACTCTGTGCGTAACCATGACTGTCCCCTTTGAAGACCTCTCTTCAATCGGGAACACGGCGGGGTTATGATTGACGTAAGTAGGTGTTCAGGATCACTTAGTGATCGTCTATCTTCGACCGCTAGTATAGACCACCGTCAATACATGTTCTACGTAAGTTAGCCACCATATAATGCTTAGGATGCTGCAACCTAAATACTCCACCTTCCCAACCTAATAACTTGACTAGTTCTGGCACCGAGGTCATAGATTGTTGAGTCCCCGTGGCTCACAGATTCCTTCACAACACCAACAGGTTTAGGTACCCCCAAGACAGGTGATCCCGATGGCACGCAGCTGGCGTGGCAGTACGATGAGGAGAAGGACCGCCTGTACGTGAACTATCGAGAAGACTGAGGCGTGGTCGTGATCATGGGCAAGCTTGCAGGGTAGCATAGTCATTTCTCATGTTTTGTAGTCCGTAGCGGAACTACCTTGTTTGGATGCGTGATGTACTCTGATATATTTACGAGATGGCAGTTGAACCCCTTATTGTCATTCTTCTATTATTATGTATGTGCTATGTTACCGTGCTTGCGAAACTCTTAGATGCGCTTCTTTCCAATTCGGGGCCTCGCTCCCCAAATCGGAAAGGACCACATCTTAGTTGTTACAAGTTGGTAATCAGAGCCTTACGGCCATAGGAGCCTATGTGTGATCGTACTTGGCCGAGTCGAGTCTAGTAAAATGTTTTCAATCTTAGTTATATCGGAGAGTAGGATTCTTTTTTCTCCTCTTCCATGCTCTGGTGAGGTTCCCGACTTAGGAAATCTTAATTCTACTCCTCTTCTCGCTCACAAATGTTTTTAGGATCACGCGGGTATTTTTGAAATCTATATGATTTCGATAGGATGGAGTTCTGTCATGGTGCCTCCTGTCTGCTTTGATTTCTTCCGGGGAGTTGAGCTCCAGGGGATTCTTGTGCACATCGCCATCATTCAGATTTCTAAGTATCTAAGAATGAAGGATGTTCGTATTTGCTTCAATACTAGTAGTGGCGAGATAACCCCGATGTCCCTAGTACTGGTGCAGATTGTTCGGGAGTACTGCCATACTTTGTATCGTTGTGATCACGACGGTGTGTTGTAGATGAAGGTCCGAGATTCTGGTTGTGTGTTGATGGATGTGATACAGGTGACGGGTTAGTATAGGAGTTGTGTGATATTACTCCTTGTATCCGTGTACCAGATTGCATGACCAGATATTTCGGGAATTCATAGGTGGGATATCAAGTAGTATCTTATAGGACAATCTTCCTACAAATGCATGATGTGAGGTTGGGATTCGATATTCAGTGGCTGTGTTTGTTCATGGTCGTCTCACAGCGGTTCTCGTTGTGTCTTAAAGAGTCCTTGTAGCTCACTACGACTCGGGATACTTCGCAAGTCGTGTGCACTACCTTACACGGGATGGCTACTGTAAATTCGAGCCCGTGCGATCTTATCCATGAAGATATCGGATGAAATCTCGATCATATGTTTGTTCCGAGCAGTTCTAGTTCATACTTGTTTGTAGTGGTCTTAATGAGAATTTTGTCGACCGTCACTTTGAGGAAGCATTCTTACTATTTTGTTCGAGTGCAATTGCTATACTCCTGTTCAGATATTCCTGTCATTTTGATTCAGCTATATCTTCACTTTATTCTGTGGGCTAATGTGTTGTCCGTCTTCAGGATAGCTCCACCAACTCGTCAGAACCCAGGGCGTGAGGATGTGCCGCCACCACCTCCCCCTCCGAAGAATCCTCCTCCGCCGCCGCCTCCTCCTGCAGAGGCTTGGCAAGCGGTGATGGCTGCTATAAATGCAAACACCCAGATGGTGCTACAGTTGTTGGAAGAGAGGGCTAATCAGCAGCAAGGCAATTTCCAGCATGGTGGCAATCAGTTTGCTAATCTGAGTCAGTTCCTGTCGAATGAGCCAAAGACTTTCACTTCCTTTGACCAGCCGGTTGATGCTGAGGATTGGATCCGCGACATGAACAAGCATTTTTAGTGCAGCAATGTTCGTCGTGAGGATTTTGTTAAGTTTGCATCTTTCTAGCTGAAGGGGCTAGCATCTATCTGGTGGCAACAGTTGAAGGATTCCAGAGGCGCTAGAGTGATCACTTGGGATGAGTTCTGCCATGACTTCAGGTCCCACTACATTCCTTCTAGCTTCGTGGAGGAAATGCCTGAGAAGTTCAGGCGCTTGAAGCAGGGTTGTAACTCCGTGTACAAGTACAACATTGAGTTCCACGAGCTAGCCCAATAAGCCTTCCAGGATATCCCTGACCAGAAGATTTGCAGTTAGCTCTTGGTTTGCACGATCCTGAGGAGTTCGACAAGTTCTACAACTTAGCTCTCAGGGTAGAGGCAGCCTTGCTCAGGGTGGAGAATTCTAAGAAGCGCTTCAGAGATTCCAGTTCCTCTTCCTCTACTCAGGTGGTTGAGAAGCAACAGAAGTTTTGGGTGTCTCCTCCTCCTCCTCGGCACTCGCAGCAGATCAAGCATTCTGGTGGCTGTGGTTCTTCCCACCCTCTCAACCCAGTCTTTCAGCAGAGATTCCAGCATCAGAAGCAAGGGCCTCCTGAGACATAGTACCGGCAGCCAACAGAGGTTACTTGTCACAAGTGTGGGCAGAAGGGTCATTATGCCAACAAGTGCACTTCTCAGCTCCGTCTGCCGCCTCCTCCTCCAGGTAAACCTCCTAGCAATGCTCTCGGGAAGTTCAACCTCAGGTCAGCTCGAGTCAACATAGTGAATGCAGTTGAGGCAGAAAGCTCGTCCGATGTGATCATGGGTAACCTTTCAGTCAATGATTTTCCTGCTAAAGTCTTGTTCGATTCTGGTGCTTCGCATTGCTTTATGTCAAAGTCATTTTTCATCAAGCATGATTTTCCCTTGACAAGTTTGCATAGACCTTTGGGTGTTATTTCTCCGGGTGCTCAAATGAGGCCAAATTCTGGAGTTCCTGATGTCAATGTCAAGATAGGAAGTTATTCTTTTCTGGCTTCTCCGTATGTCTTGGGCAATACCGACATTGATTTGATCCTTGGTATGACCGGTTGGCCATGAGCAAGGCATTGATTGATTGTGAAGCTAAAGAAGTGAAGCTTACCCGCTCTTCGGAGGACGTGATTATATTCGCGGCACGCGATGATACAATCCGTCTGTTCTCTTTGAATGGAAATGGTGAGATTAATCCTATTTCGCAAGTCCCAGTGGTCTGCGAATATGAAGATGTGTTTCCAAAAGAGCTGCCAGGCATGCCTCCGCACCGAGAAGTTGAATTTGTGATTGAGCTTGAGCCAGGTACCGAGCCGGTGTGCAAACGGCCATACAAATTGGGTCCAGAAGAGTTGAAGGAACTTAAGAGGCAACTCGATGAGCAGGAGCGTTTCGGTTTGATCAGACCGAGCTCATCTCCGTGGGGCTGTAGAGTTATGTTTGTCAAGAAGAAGGATGGCATGGACCGGCTGTGTGTCGATTACCGTCCATTGAACAAGAAGACAACCAGGAACAAATATCCACTTCCGAACATAACTGAGTTGTTCGAATAATTGAAAGGTGCTAAGATCTTCTCCAAGCTCGATCTCAGAATGGGCTAATATCAAATTCGCATTCGTGAAGAAGATATTCCGAAGACTGCTTTTAGGACAAATTTTGGCTCGTATGAGTATACGGTCATGTCTTTTGGTGTGGCAAATGCTCCTCCGACATTCTGTCGATTGATGAACTACATATTCTCTCCGTTCAAGAATGACTTTGTCTTGCTCTATCTCGACGACATTCTGGTCTTTTCTGAAACTGAGGAAGAACATGAAGAACATGTGAGGTTGGTGCTTGATAAGATGAGAGAGTACAAATTGTATGCCAAGTTTTCCAAGTGTGAGTTCTAGCTGAAAGATGTGGTCTATCTTGGGCACATTATCTGTGCCGAGGGCATCAAAGTTGATCCGTCGAAGGTGCAGGCCACTGTTGAATGGGAGCCTCCACAGAATGTGAAGCAGCTTCAAAGCTTTCTCGGCCTCGCAAGCTATTGCAGAAGGTTCGTTGAGAAGTTCACCAAGATTGCTATGCCGCTCTCAAATCTTCTTCAGAAGGATGTGAAGTATGCTTGGTCTCCTTAGTGTCAGTTGGCCTTCGACACACTCAAAGAGAAGCTCACCTCTACTCCAGTCTTGGTTCCTCCGGATGATTCCAAGCCTTACGAGGTGTTCTGCGACGTTTCTCTCCAGGGTCTTGGTGCAGTTCTGATGCAAGAGAAGAAAGTGGTTGCTTATACCTCCAGGCAGTTGAACCCAGCGGAGAAGAATTTTCCTGTACATGATCTTGAGCTAGCAGCTGTGGTACACACTCTGATGACTTGGAGACACCTCTTGTTGGAATGTAAGGTTGAAGTTTTCACCGATCACAAGAGTCTTAAGTACATCTTCACTCAGCCTAACCTGAATCTTCGGCAAACTCGTTGGGTGGAAATGCTCCAAGATTTTAATCCGAGTGTTATGTAGACGCCAGGCAAAGCTAATGTCATGGCAGATGCCTTGAGCAGGAAGGCGTATTGCAACAGTCTTATTCTGAAACCTCTCTAGCCCGACCTTTGTGAGTATTTCAGGAAGCTCAACCTTCAGTTAGTACCTCACGGATTTCTTGCAAACCTTCAGATCACTCCTACCTTGGAAGATCAGGTCCGAGCAGCACAACTTCTTGATGCAATGGTGAAGAAAGTCATGATTGGCGTGGCAAAGATTTTTCCCAAGTATAAGTACTTCAGTGTTGATGCCAGAGACACATTGTTCTTTGAGGATCGTCTGGTCGTTCCGAAAGGTGATCTCAAAAAGGTGATCATGGAAGAAGCTCATAACTCTCTGCTCTCTATTCATCCTGGTAGCTCCAAGATGTATTAGGACTTGAAACAGACCTTCAGGTGGACTCGCATGAAGCGTGAGATTGCTCAGTTCGTAAATGAATGTGATGTATGTCGAAGGGTGAAAGCAAAACATCAATGTCCAGCAGGTCTTTTGCATCCTTTGCCCATTCCCGAGTGGAAGTTCGATCACATTGAGATGGATTTCATCACCGGGTTTCCGAAGTCCAAGAAGGGTAATCATGCCATCTTCGTCGTCATCGACAAGTTGAGTAAAGTGGCTCATTTTCTTCCAGTCAAGGAATCTATTTCGGCAGCTCAGCTTGCAGAGTTGTACACTTCCAGGATTGTGTCTTTGGACGGCGTGCCTATGATGATCTCTTAGGATCGAGGAA
Source organism: Hordeum vulgare subsp. vulgare (assembly GCF_904849725.1). Lineage (NCBI taxonomy): Eukaryota > Viridiplantae > Streptophyta > Magnoliopsida > Poales > Poaceae > Hordeum > Hordeum vulgare. The sequence continues at coordinate 379,925,951 of NC_058519.1, forward strand.
ATATCTTCACTTCCAAGTTCTGGAACTCTTTTCAGTCTGCGATGGGCACGAAGATACGCTTCAGCACAACTTTTCATCCTCAGACTAGTGGTCAAGTGGAGTGAGTCAATCAAGTTCTTGAGGATATGCTGAGAGCCTGTGTTATCTCTTTTGGCATGAAGTGGGAGGATTGTCTGCCTTTTGCTGAGTTCTCGTATAACAACAATTATCAAGCTAGTTCTGGCAAGGCTCCGTTTGAAATTCTCTATGGCAGGAAGTGTCGTACCCTGGTCAACTGGTCCGAGACCGGCGAGCGTCAGATCCTTGTGTATGACCTGGTAGAAGAAGCTGAGGAGATGTGTCGGGTCATTCGCGACAACCTCAGAGCAGATCAGTCCCGTCATAAGAGCTATTATGATAGCAAGCATCATGACATGTCTTATGAGCTTGATGAATTTGTCTATCTCAAGGTGTCCTATGAAGGGTATGCAGCGCTTTGGCATCAAAGGCAAGCTTGCGCCTCGTTTCGTTGGCCCGTTCAGAGTTGTTGGCAAGAGAGGCGACCTTGCGTACCAACTTGAGTTCCCGTCAAACTTTGCAAATGTGCATGATGTGTTCCATGTCTCTCAGCTCCGGAGGTGCTTTAAGACCCCCGAGCGCACTATTCATCTTCAAGACATCGACCTTCAGCCTGACCTATCTTATCGTGAGCATCCAGTTGCGGTTCTCGAGGCGACTGAGCGCAAGACCCACAACAAGACTGTCAAATTTCTCAAAGTGCAGTGGTCACACCATTCCGATAAAGAGGCTACTTGGGAATGCGAGGATCACCTCCGTTCTGAATTTCCGAAGCTCTTTCACGCGTAGATCTCGGGCCGAGATCTTTTTGTAGTGTGGGAGAGTTTGTAATGCCCCAAGAGTGTATCTTTCCTTATTTGGAACCTTCCCATGTGGGTCCACCTTGTCAATGATATGAGAGAGTTCAATGCTTACGATTTCATGTGATGTCACCTTGTTTATTCTTCCTTACATGCATGCATGCCATATCATTTCATGTCCTGGTGTTATTTGCTTGTGAGCTTTGTGGTGTTGTGTTGACATGATTTGTGATGTGATGTGGTAGGTGTTGTAAGTGGAGTGGTGCTAATGCTAATAGGTCACCTTGTGGTTTGCATAGACTTCAAAAATCTCTCCCTCTTATTTATCGCAAGATCAAGTTCCTCTTGTTCCAATCCTATTTCCAAAATTCCCATCTGTTAGCATATTTTTGTGGTGCATTTGAGATGTGATATTGCTGTTTTGAATAGGTGTGCAAATGATGCAAATAGATAAAAAATAGACTCCAATAATTCTGTTTTGTAAATAGTTAGTTGCTCCATATATTCATTTTACAATTTATTCAACTAGGTCATATTTTTTCATGACCAGGGGCATTTTTTTTGTTTTTAACCCCAATAGTTTTGTCTGTGCTTTCTATTCTTTCTCTGGTCTTTTCTGGAAATAGAAAATCCCCCAGGGATTTATTCCTATCTATATTGCGCCTCAGGTGGGCTTCCTCCCACATGTGCGGCCCAGTTCTCCTCTCCGCCGCGCTAGCCCAGCTGCGCGACCTCCTTCCTCCTCCTGACGCCGTCTGCTACCCGCGCCTCCTTTCTGTTTGAGCTTCAGAGAGAGAGAGAGAGTGTGTGCCGCCGTGAGCAACACAAACGTCGAGGCTCCCCATAAATGTGTTGGCGTCGAGGCTGTGTAGCTAGGTTGCAGAGAGAGAGAGAGGAAGTACCCGCCGACGTCTACCCCTGCATCCGTCGTCGTCCGGCACCGCCACCATGTCCAAGGGCTCGGGGATGCACGCCGCGCTCCATTCCCGCCGACGCTGAGGTCGAGGAGCGACCTCACCGACGGGCAGAAGCTCGCCAACGGCTCGGACCCGACGTTCTTCCTCCTCTACGTCAGTTCTGTTTAGGCTTCATCATGGTGTCGTCTTCTTCGTCTAGAGGCGCTCTTCCTCCGATCGGCACCTCTACTTCCTTCCCTAGGTGAGACGTGGTTTCCTTCCTTCCTTCCCCCTCGAGTAGATCGGAGTAGAGGTCGTCGGCACACCTCTGTACCGAGAGGAATAGATGCTGGGGTTGTGTTGTCTGTTTGTGGGTGTGCTCGAGCAGAGCAGAGCATCGCAAAGGTTACCTCCCCCTCGTAGTAGCAGCGTGTTGCAGATCTGGTAGGGTAGTTCTTCCCGAGGCGCAGCAGCAGTAGCCAGTGCAGCTTCGGAGGCCTCTCTGTCACCGGCGTCTCTGCGTGGCACAGCAGGGAGCCTTGCTGCCCTATAGTGATACCGAGAATACCTCCTCTGTTCTGTCAGATCCCGTCGAGTGTCCCAGTGGTTTGCAGCGCGTGCGTGTTGTATGTGCTAGTTGAGGTGCTGGGTTCATGTCCCAGAGAGAGCACTCCCCCCATTTTTGTTTTGTTTTCTGTAGCAGTATACCAGTGCAGAGGTAGATCAGTTTGGTTGCTCCCCTGTTCTGTCAACCAAAGCACCTCTAGCAGAATGGTAGTGTGCAGTGTTGTGTAGCAGGAGGTGCAGGGTTCGATCCCTCTCCCCTCCTTTTATTTTTGTTGTGTATTTTTTTCCCTTGTGTTGTTTCCCTTGGCTATGTAGATGCTGTGTTGCACTAGGTAGATGTGTGGTATATTTTGTAGCTCTCATAGAGCATGTGGCCTCTATATTTTGCTCCATGTTTTATAGCATGTGTAGGCCCTATTTGTATGAGTGAGTATATTCTTATGTAGGATTGCTTGAATAGGATTTGAAGCATATGTGCATATTGTTGTGTGTGTGTGCACTAGGGTAGCATGTGTAGATGCATGTTATGATAATTAGTGTAGGGTGTGATTTTGTGCTTGTGGGTTTAGCTCATGCCCTAGTGGTGCAAGTAGAGTGTGGTGTGTGTGTGGATGGGTTTCCCCCCTCCCCACATACCTTGTGTGTGTGTGCATGTGTGTGTGTGTCACACACATGCCCAAGTTATGTTGGCCTTGTTAAGCTCATGAGCTTGCTATATAGTAGGGGTGTAGAACTTATGGTGTCTACTAGTGTGTGTGTCCTCAATATCATCTGTAGGTGTTTTCATTATGTTGTGCTTGACACATGTGATGGTCTGGTGGTGTGCCAAGGCACATGGCCATGAGGTCTACCCCTCATGTGCACCATTGATGGTGTGGTCATGTGCAAGAGCTTGTGTAGTTGTTGATCTAGAGATTTGCACATGTGATGTTGCACTATTCACTATATGTGATTCTATGCAAGATTTCTTTTCTAGTTTGTGCTCTTTTGTGCTATACAAGTGCATAGATATTATATATGTATTTGGGGTAGAATCATCCCAGGAATTCATTGGTGAAGTTAGTTTTGCCTTTGGAACATTTTCTGGAGATGACTTATTTCAGTTTTGTTCTATGTTTAGAGCTTGGTTCTATGAGATGTGGTGAGCACAAGAGTTTGATTCTTGGTTGTGGCAGTAGAGGGTGACCCCCTCTACCACATATTGGTTTTGTTTCATGCTTAGGAATTCATATGTGCAAGTTATGCCCAATCAAAGTAGGCATCAGGCTGAAATTCCAGTTTAGTGAAAAACTGTGATTTTCACGAAGTCTGAGAATCTGTTTATATTTTCTTCTCCTGTTGATGAGCTTGTGCAGGTCCATGTGTTGTGATTCAGCCTTAGATATCAACTGGAAAGTTGTAGCTTTTATGTTTTTCTAACACCTAGTGTCTTTTCATTCCATTTGGAGTCCTGTAGATATTGTTTTGGGTGCTTTCAAAATGCTTCAGAGCATAAACAGCTAGTGAGAATCTGGAATTTTCACCAAGTCCTTGAAATCTGATATTTTTGGCCAAGTTAGCAGTTGTGTAACTTTCTGTGTGAAACTCCTTTGTGTGATCTTTTTTCTTGTGCTTGTAGTACTCTTGGATAGCGTCTGCCACATATCTTATTTGGCATGTTTGGGTGGCTGTAGGTGACTTGCATGTAGCTCTCAAAAGGCTATGATGTTGTTTATGGCAGACTGTGTAGTTTTGGTGTTTTGATGATTGTGAGTGCATAGTTGATGGTGTGGTGATATTATTTGCACAACCCCATCCATGTTGGTTTGTTTTATGTCTTGGCAACCTGGAAATACCAGAGTTATGCCATTGGGGTGTGTTGTGATGGATTTGACACGTAGAAATTAATTTCTTGTTTCGTTGTTTTCCGTTGATCCGTAGCTCCGTTTGTAATATTCTTTATATGATTTGAATCGTTTTCACGTGACACATCTGATCATGTCATTCTCATGCATGTCAAGATAGCTTAGGGTGCAGTTCTATCCAGGAACATGTATTTCCTTCTCATGCTTGTGCTAGTGATAGAAATATAGATGCATGTTCACATTCGTCTCATGCATCATGTGCTTGTTGCATCTTGAGGTGGTGTTGTTCATTGGATGCTATTTTTATGTTGGGTAGCACCGGAATCGGAGAACGAGTACGTGGATTCGGGAGAGTACGTGTAGGACGAACAAGAGCAGTTCCAAGCTGAGGATATCACAAGCAAGATGATATGACCTTGATTCCATCTCTAGACTTGTGATGCTAGATTATGTTTCCTTTGTCATATGCTCGCTGCCTACCACTAAAATAATTGCCTCCTAAATTTGCCATGAAACCCAAACACTTATCCCTTCCTAGCAAATCTTTAATGGCTAAGTAGGCTTTGCTCAGCTACTAATGTTAGCGTTGCTAGTTGCAGGTGCTTTGTCTCATGTGATAACATGAGTTTGATATCATTATGTAAAATCTGTTATTTAATTAATGCACCTATATACTTGGTAAATAACAGAAGGCCTAGCCTTTTGCCGGGTGTTTTGTTTCGTTATTGCCGCCATAGATACCGGCTACCGGTGTTTGATTCCGTAATGATCGCTCCTAACACGTTCGGGCTTGTTATGGGGACCCCCTCGATAAATCGCTAGTGCTACGACTTGTCCGGCAGGACCCAACATTGGTGTTAATTTGCTAATCACTTAATAATCTGCATAGGGAATGGCCTACCCGAGGAATTTAATCAACAACCCGGGCCAGTGCTCCTCATGAGTGTTGGTCCAAACTAGAGCACCGTGTGGGCCATCCCGGGGCAACTCGGGAGGTTTCTCTGGCCACTGTACACTTCGCTTATCTGGCGTGTCCTGAGACTGAGATACACGGCTCTTATCAGGGTCGTCGACACGTCGGGAGGTCCTGCTAGTCTTGTCTTACCTTAGCGATATATCTTGCGTATAGGAATCCCGGTGAAGCTTTGGTTCTCCCCAGAGTTAAGGTTTTCCTCTAAGGAATCCGACGAGATTACGAGATTCGTGATAGAGGATTACTTTGCAGCCCGTGTATGTTTGTGATGGACTAGTTGGAGCACCCCTGCAGGGTTTAATCTTTCGGAAAGCCGTGCCCGTGGTTATGTGGCAATTTTGAATATTTGTTAACATCCGGTTATAGATAACTTAAACATAATATAATAAAATTGTTAACTGTGTGTGTAACCGTGACTGTCCCCTTCAAAGACCTCTCTTCGTTGGGGACACAGCGGGGTTATGATTAACGTAAGTAGGTGTTCAGGATCAGTTAGTGATCGTCTATCTTCGACCGCTAGTATAGACCACCGTCAATACATGTTCTACGTAAGTTAGCCACCATATAAAGCTTAGGATGCTGCAACGTAAATACTCTACCTTCCCAACCTAATAACTTGACTAGTGCTGGCATCGAGGTCATAGATTGCTGAGTCCCCGTGGCTCATAGATTCCTTCACAACACCAACAGGTTCAGGTACCCCCAAGACAGGTGATCCCGACGGCACGCAGCTGGCGTGGCAGTACAGCGAGGAGAACGACCGCGTGTACGTCAACTATCCAGAAGACCGCGTGTCGTGATCATGGGCAAGCTTGCAAGGTAGCATAGTCATTTCTCTTGTTTTGTAGTCCGTAGCGGAACTACCTTGTTTGGATGCGTGATGTACTCTGATATATTTATGAGATGGCAGTTGAACCCTTTATTGTCATTCTTCTATTATTATGTATGTGCTATGTTACCGTGCTTGCGATACGCTTAGATGCGCTTCTTTCCAATTCAGGGCCTCGTTCCCCAAATCGGAAAGGACCGCATCTTAGTCATTACATAGAGATCCCTTAGCATGTGACGCTTGCTTCCACCTCATATCAGCCAAAACTTCCGCACCAAGTAGAGATACTACTTGTGCATCCATAAGCCTTCAACCCAGTTTTGCCATGAGAGTCCACCATACCTACCTATGGATTGAATAAGATCCCTCAAGTAAGTTGTCATCGGTGCAAGCAATAAAAATTCCTCCCTAAATATGTATGATCTATTAGTCTGTGGAAAATCAGCTTTGTACGAACCTATGATGAGGAAGACATGAAAGCAACAGACTGTATAATAAATTTCTTTATCACATGAGGCAATATAAAGTGATGTTCCTTCACACTAAGAGGACACACATCCAAACCTCAAAAGTGCATGACAACCTCTGCTTCCCTCTGCGAAGGGCCTATCTTGTACCTTTACTTTATGCCCTTGAAAGAGTCATGGTGATCTACACCAATTCCTTATTTTGCCTTTATCTTGGCTAACGTCATATGCTAGGGAAAGATCTATATTCATATGTCATATGCTAGGGTAAGTATTCATGAATTATTATTGTTGACATTACCCTTGAGGTAAATAGTTGGGAGGTGAAACTATAAGCCCTTGCTTTACAATTGTAGAAGATCTCATGAGTACCACATGAGTTGTAGCAATTGTAGAAGATGAAAGGATGATTGAGTATGTGGATTTGCTTTACAAGCTCTTGCTTGACTCTTTCCGATGTTATGATAGTTTGCAATTGCTTCAATGACTAAAGGCTATTGGTTGTTAATTCTCAATAAGGTTCTTGCTCCATAATTTACTTTGTGAAGGAATTATCACTTTAGCATAAGAGATTATATGATGATATTGCTGTTCTAACTATGATGATGATGTCTGCATGTCCATATCTTGTTTTGTCGACACCTCTTCTCTCTCTCTAAACATGTGGGCATATTTATTGATCTCGGTTTCCGCTTGAGGACAAGCGAAGTCTAAGCTTGGGGGAGTTGAAACGTCCATTTTGCATCATGCTTTATGTTGTTATTTATCGCTTTATGGGCTGTTATTACACTTCACGGTACAAGACTTATGCCTTTTATCCCTTATTTTGCAAGGTTTACATGAAGAGGGAGAATGCCGGCAGCTAGAATTCTGGCCTAAAAAAGGAGCAAGTTTGAGATACCTATTCTGCGCAACTCCAAAAGCCATGAAAATCAACGAGGAATTATGTTTGAATTTATAAAAAATACTGGGCGGAAGAAGTACCAGAGGAGAGCCACCAGGAGGCCACAATCCTGCTATGCGCGGCCTACCCCCTGGCCGCGCCTAGGGGGCTTGTGGGCTCCCTGTTGGCCCTTTGGCTCCCCTCTTTTGCTATAAGGAGGGTCCCGTTCCCGAAAAAATCAAGAGGAGGCTTTCGGGAGGAATCGCCGCCGGCATGAGGCGGAACTGGAGCAGAACCAATCTAGAGCTCCGGCAGGGTCGTCCTGCCGGGGAAACTTCCCTCCCGGAGGGGGAAATCGTCGCCATCGTCATCACCAACACTACTCTCATAGGAGCGGACTCATCACCATCAACATCTTCATCAGCACCATCAAATCTCCAATCCCTAGTTCATCTCTTCTAACCAATCTCCGTCTCGTGACTCCGATTGGTACTTGTAAGGTTGCTAGTAGTGTTAATTACTCTTTGTAGTTGATGCTAGTTCGATTACTCGGTGGAGGATTATATGTTCAGATCCTTGATGCTATTCAATACCTCTCTGGTCATGAACATAATTATGCTTTGTGAGTAGTCACTTTTGTTCCTGAGGACATGGGATAAGTCTTGCTATAAGTAGTCATGTGAATTTGGTATTCATTCGATATTTTGATGTGTTGTATGTTGTCTCTCCTCTAGTGGTGTTATGTGAACGTCGACTACATAACACTTCACCATTATTTGGGCCTATAGGAAGGCATTGGGAAGTAATAAGTAGATCATGGGTTGCTAGAGTGACAGAAGCTTAAACCCTAGTTTATGTGTTGCTTTGTAAGGGGCTGATTTGGATCCACTAGTTTAATTCTATGGTTAGACGTAGTCTTAATTCTTCTTTCGTAGTTGCGGATGCTTGCGAGAGGGGTTAATCATAAGTGGGATGTTTGTCCAAGTAAGGCTAGCACCCAAGCACATGTCCACCCACATATCAAACTATCAAAGTAGCGAACGCGAATCATATGAACATGATGAAAACTAGCTTGACAGAAATCCCCATGTTTCCTCGGGAGCGCTTTACCTCCTATAAGAGTTTGTCTAGGCTTGTCACTTGATACAAAAGGGATTGGGCCACTTTGCTGCACCTTTGTTAATTGCTACTTGCCACGAATCATCTTATCACACAACTATCTGTTACCGATAATTTCAGTGCTTGCACATAATAACTTGCTGAAAACCACTTGTCAGATCCTTCTGCTCCTCGTTGGGTTCGACACTCTTACTTATCGAAAGGACTACGATATATCCCCTACACTTGTGGGTCATCAAGTATCCACTATGTTCTGAGATTGATGTTGCTACTACTTTGCCATGCTTAATGCTTGTCACTAGGGCCTGATACGTCTCCAACGTATCTATAATTTTCTATAGTTTCATGCTATTATCTTGTCAAACTTTGGATGTTTTGTATGCCTTTTATATATTTTTTTGGGACTAACTTATTAACTCAGTGCCAAGTGCCAGTTCCTGTTTTTTCCGTGTTTTTGACCCTTTTCAGCGGAGGATTTGAAACGGAGTCCAAACGGAATAAAACTTGCGGAATGATTTTTCCCATAACATAAGACACGCAGGAGACTTGAGAACCAAGGTAGGGGTCCTCGGATTAGGTCACAAGCCCACCAGGCCCGGCCTAGGGGGGGCGGGCCTAGTACGCTTGTGAGCTCCCCGTGGCTCCTCTGCCCTACTTCTTCTGCCTATAAATTCCCTAAAAATCTGAAACCACGAAAGAGACGATCGAAAGTATTTCCCCGCCGCCGCAAGCTTCTGTCTCCGCAAGATCCCATCCGGGGCACGTTCTGGTGCCCTGTCGGAGGGGGGGATTCGGATACGGAGGGCTTCTTCATCAACACCATGACCTCTCTGATGATGCGTGAGTACTTCACCATAGACCTACGGGTCCATAGCTAGTAGCTAGATGGCTTCTTCTCTCTCTTGGATCTTCAATTCAAAGTTCTCCATGATCTTCATGGAGATCTACCGGATGTAATCTTCTTTTGCGGTTTGTTTGTCAAGATTCGATGAATTGTGGATTTATGATAAGATTATCTATGAATCTTATTTGAGTTTCTTTTGATCCCTCTTATGCATGATTTCATATCCTTGTAATTCTCTTCGAGTTGTGGGTTTTGTTTGGCCAGCTTGATCTATGATTCTTGCAATGGGCGAAGTGCTTGGTTTTGGGTTCATAACGTGCGGTGACCTCAACCAGTGATAGAAAGGTTAGCGAGGCACGCATCATGTTGTTTCCATCAAGGGTAAAAATATGGGGTTTTCATCATTGGTTTGAGTTTATCCCTCTACATCATGTCATCTTGCTTAAGGCGTTACTCTATTCGTCATGAACTCAATACACTAGATGCATGCTGGATAGCGTTCGATGTGTGGAGTAATAGTAGTAGACGCAGAAAGTATTGGTCTACTTGTCTCGGACGTGATGCCTATATGTATGATCATTGCCTTAGATATCGTCATGACTTTGCGCGGTTCTATCAATTGCTCGACAGTAATTTGTTCACCCACCATAATATTTGCTATTTTGAGAGAAGCCTCTAGTAAACACTATGCCCCGCAGGTCTACGCCACATCATATTTTCAGCCTTACTCTTTTTCTTCGTTGCACTTTTCGCCTTCAGATCTCACTTTGCAATCAATCTTGAAGGGATTGACAACCCCTTTATAGCGTTGGGTGCAAGCTCTTTTGTGTTTGTGCAGGTACTCTGGACTTGACGAGATTCTCCTACTAGATTGATACCTTGGTTCTCAAACTGAGGGAAATACTTACTGCTCCTGTGCTGCATCACCCTTTCCTCTTCAAGGGAAAAGCCAACGCAAGCAAGTCTTCATCAACGTATCAATTTCTGGCGCTGTTGTTTGAGAAGTAGCAGGGCCCGAGTGCCATGATTTCAGATCTGAACCTATTATGTTCTCGTCAATATATGTGTGTTCTTGATCCTATCTTGCAAGTTGTAGTCACCTACTATGTGTTATGACCCGACAACCCCAGAGTGACAATAGCCGGAACCACTCCCGGAGATGACCATAGTATGAGGAGTTCATGTATCCACTAAGTGCTAATGCTTTGTTCCAGTTCTCTATTAAAAGGAGAACCTTAATATCCCGTAGTTTCCATTAGGACCCCGCTGCCAAGGGAGGGATGGACAATAGATGTCATGCAAGTTCTTTTCATAAGCATGTATGACTATATACGGAATACATGCCTACATTACATTGATGAACTGGAGCTAGTTACATATCTCCCCATGTTATAATTGTTGCATGATGAATGTCATCCGGCACAATTATCCATCACCGATCCAATGCCTACGAGTTTTTCCTACTGGTCCTTGCTACGTTACTTTGTCGCTACTGCTGTCACTACTGCTATTGTTACCGCTACTGTTGTCACTGCTGCTATTGTTACCGCTACTGCTGCCACTACTGCTACTTTTACCATTGCTATTGTTGCTATCACTACTTTGCTACTGATACCTTGCTGCAGATACTAAGTCTTTCAGGTGTGGTTGAATTGACAACTTAACTGCTAATACTTGAGAATATTTTTTGGCTTCCCCTTGTGTTGAATTAACAAATTTGGGTTGAATACTCTACTCTCGAAAATTGTTGCCATCCCCTATACTTGTGGGTTATCAAGACTATTTTCTGGCGCCGTTGTCGGGGAGGCATAGCTCTATTCTCTGAGTCACTTGGGATTTATGTCTGCTGATCACTATGAGGAATCCGAGAGATCCCAAAACTAAACTACGAGGACATGTAAGGAACTGCCATCTAGCTCTGCACTTGATTCATCTTCAGTTATGAGTAAGTTTGCGACACCACCTCCTGCTAGAAATTTTGATGTGTCGCTTGTGCTTGATGATGCTACTTCTGCTACCCATGATGCTTGTGATGATGCTTTACTTGATACTGCTTTGCCACTAGGTGCATTCCTTCATGAACAAATTGCTAGAGTTGCTGCTGAATGTGATGATACTTCTGAGACTGCCGATTGTTGAAGTAGAACTTGTTGTTTCACCTGTTAGAACTAGCTCTCCTAGATATGAATTGCCTCATATACCTGAGGGTTATGTTATGGAGGGAGAGATAGCTGAGGACTTTCTTGCTTGTAAGTATATCTATGATCTTGAGAAATTACTGCGCAATTGGAAAGAAAAATCTCTGAACGCTAGAATGAAATACGACCCGAAGTTTGCTACTTCGCCTATCTTTGTGACCGATAAGGATTATGAATTCTCTGTCGACCCTAAGTTAGTCGCTTTGGTCGAATCTGATCCTTTTCAAGGTTATGAGTCTGAAATGGTTGTCGCACATCTTACTAAGTTGCACGATATAGCCACCCTATTCACGAGTGAGGAAAAGATCCGCCACTACTATATCCTTAAGATGTTTCCTTTCTTGCTAAAGGATGATGCTAAGACTTGGTTCACTTCTCTTGCTCCTGGTTGTGTGCGTAGTCCCCAGGATATGATCTATTACTTCTCTGAGAAATATTTTCCTGTCCATAAGAAACAAGTTGCCTTGCAGGATATATATAACTTTGTGCAAGTTGAAGAAGAGAGTCTCCCACAAGCTTGGGGGAGGCTCGTTCAGCTACTGAATGCTCTGCCTGGTCACCCTCTTGAGAAGAATGAAATACTTGATATCTTCTATAATGGACTAACCGATGCTTCTAGGGACCACCTAGATAGTTGTGTTGGTTGTGTTTTCAGGGAATGAACTTTGGAACAAGATGAGATTCTATTGAATAATATCTTGTCAATGAGAATGCTTGCACTATTCCCGAACCACTTCCGAAGGCAAACTCCTAATAAAAGAGGTATCCTATTCCTCAGTCCTGAATATATGCAAGAAGCTAAGGAATCTATGAAAGAGAAAGGCATTAAATCTGAAGGTGTTAAAAATCTACCACCTATCGAAGAGATCCATGGTCTTGATAACCCGACACAGGTAGCAGAGGTAATTTCTCTTCGTAGATTCATTGAGGGTGATAGTCCTTTTGATAAACCTGCTAGCTTATGCTTAGATGAATTTGATAAGTTTGTTGTCAAACAACAATGTTTCAATGATTATGTTAGCAGACAATTGGAACAGAATGCTCGTATGCTTAGTCATTTAAGTGCTTGTGTGGATAGAAATGTGAATGACCTTAAGCTTTTGAGTAAACATGCCTCTATGGTCACTACTCAGGTAGAACAAGTACTTAAGTCTCAAAATGACTTGCTCAATGATTTGAATGACAATTATGTTAGAGTTATCACTAGAGCTGGTAAAATGACCCAGGAACCTTAGAATTGAACAAGATTCTCAAGGAGTTAGCACCGAGGCACCTAGTCATCCTAGAAAAAAAAAGATGATAGGAACTTGCAGGCTAGCAACCCCATTGTTGTTACACCCGAGAATCCAAACGATGTCTCTGTTTCTGATGCCGAAACACAACTTGGTGATGAACATGAGCCTAATGATAATATCGATAGTGATGTTCATAAAGATGCTCAACCTAGCAATGATAAGGATGTGGAGATTGAACTAGTTGATCTTGATCACCCACAACCTAAGAATAGGAGATATGATAAGAAGGACTTCATTGCTAGGAAGCATGGTAAAGAAAGGGAACCATAGGTTCAGAAACCCATGCCCTTTCCTCCCAACACATCCAAGAAAAAGGATGATGAGGATGCTTGAGCGCTTTGTTGAAATGATTAGACCTGTCTTTCTACAAATGCGTTTGACGGATATGCTCAAAATGTCTCCTTATGCTAAGTACATGAAGGATATTGTGACTAATAAGAGGAGGATACCTGAGGAGATTTCCACCATGCTCGCTAATTACACCTTCAAGGGTGGAACTCCTAAGAAACTAGGTTATCCCGGAGTGCCTGATAACCCACAAGTGTAGGGGGTCACAACAGTTTTCGAGGGTAGAGTATTCGATCCAAATTTGTTGATTCGCCTCAAGGGGAAACGAAAGAATATTCTCAAGTATTAGCAGCTAAGTTTGTCAGATTTAACCACACCTGAAAGATTAGTGTCTGCAAGCAAAGTATCAGTGGCAAAGTAGTATGATAGCAACGGTGCCAGAAACGATCTGTTGACGGCAGACTATTCCTAACTGTTGTATCAATGGCGCCAGTAAGTTGCACGTGGGCGAGTAACTATTCTTTCCCGGCAACGGTGTCAGAAAAGGGTCTTGCAACAAGTAAGAGCGAAGTAGCGAGGAACAGCAGCAGTAGAGTAACAGCAGTAGCAATAGTAGTAGCAAAGTGGCAGCAGTAGCAGCAAAGTGGCCCAATCCCTTTTGTAGCAAGGGACAAGCCAGGACAAAGTAACGTAGCAACGACCAGTAGTAAAAGACTCGTAGGCAGTGGATCGGTGATGGTTGAGTATGACGGATGTGATTCATCATGTAACAGCTATAACACGGAGAGATAAGTAACTAGCTCCCGTTCGTCAATCTAATGTAGGCATGTATTCCGTATGTAGTCATACGTGCTTAGGGAAAAGAACTTGCATGACATCTGTTGTCCATCCCTCCCGTGGCAGCGGGGTCCTAATGGAAGGTATGGGATATTAAGGTTCTTCTTTTAATAAAGAACCGGACCAACGCATTAACACACGGTGAATACATGAACTCCTCATAGTATGGTCATCTCCGGGAGTGGTTCCGGCTATTGTCTCTCCGGGGTTGCCGGGTCATAACACATAGTAGGTGACTACAACTTGCAAGATAGGATCTAAAACACACATATATTGGCGACAACATAATAGGTTCAGATCTGAAATCATGGCACTCGGGCCCTAGTGACAAGCATTAAGCATGGAAAAGTAGTTGCAACATCAATCTAGAACATAGTGGATACTAGGGAACAATCCCCGTCAAAACTAACTCGATTACATGATAGATCTCATCCAACTCATCACCTACCAGCAAGCCTACGATGAGATTACTCACGAACGATGAAGAGCATCATGGAATTGTCGATGGAGGAAGGTTGATGATGACGATGGCGACGATCTCCCCTCTCCGGAGCCCCGAACGGACTCCAGAACTGCTCTCCAGATGACGAACTAGAGGTGGCGGTGCCTCCGTATCGTAAAACACGATGAAACCTTCTCTCTGATTTTTTTCCAGGCGAGACGGAAGATATAGAGCTGAGTTTGGGAGCGGTGGTGCCACGTGGGCCCCACAAGCCCTCACGGCGCCGCCTAGGGGGGTGGCTGCGGCCTGTGGGCTTGTGGCCCACTAGCACGCCCCCTCCGTGGATCTTTGCGCAGGTATTTTTCTTTTATTCCAGAAAAATTCTCCGTAAATTTTCAGGACATTCGGAGAACTTTTATTTCTACACAAAAACAACACCATGGCAATTCTGCTGAAAACAGCGTCAGTCCGGGTTAGTTCCATTCAAATCATGCAAATTAGAGTCCAAAACAAGGGCAAATGAGTTCGGAAAAGTAGATACGACGGAGACGTATCATTGCCTACTATACCTTGCTCCATTAAAGGCAACTACGTCAGAACTGCTTTATGCGATCTTAGAGCCGGTGTTAGTGTTATGCCTCTCTCTCTTTATCGTAGACTTGAACTGGATAAGTTGACACCAACTGAAATCTCCTTCCAAATGGCCGACAAATCAACTGCTTTCCCTATCGGCATTTGCGAGGATGTGCCTGTTGTGGTTGCTAACGTTACTATCTTAACAGACTTTGTTATTATGGATATTCCCGAGGATGATGCCATGGCAATTATCCTTTGGAGACCCTTTCTAAACACTGCAGGGGCTGTTATTGATTGCAACAAAGGCAATGTCACTTTTCATGTCAATGGTAATGAGCATACGGTGCACTTTCCGAAGAAACAATATCGAGTACATTGCATCAATGCTATTGAAAAAACTTCATCAATTCTTATTGGGAGCTTTGAATGCCCTATACCTACTGTTAAGATGAAGTATGATTTGCTTGTTGGGGATATGCACATCCCCATTGAGGTAACCAAGTGACTATTCGAAAATTCTCCAGTTTTATGCAATTCGAAAAAAGTTTGTCAAGGAGACTTGATCAACCTCATTGACGAATTTCTTTTGATGACCATGAGATGGATGAATCTGAGAGTCACAACCCTCTGTTCCAAACTTTTCTTCTCTGTTGTTTAGAAGAAAAATGCTAGATTTAGTTTTCGTTTTTCCTGTTTTCTGCTTTTTGCGTCCCTTAGAAAAGTGTCCCGAAAATAAAAGTTTTCCGATTGCCCTGAAAATCAAGTATGATTTTTTTTTGGAATTTTTGAAAAATTCTGAGACGGAGAGCTAGTCAGGGGGATGCACCAGTGGGCCAAAAGCCCAGGTGGCGCGGGCACCCCCTGGCCGCGCCTACCAGGCTTGTGGGGCCCACGTGTCCCCCTTCCAATTATTCCAGCTCCCATCTCCTTCTCCTACCTCCAGAAAAATTCATTCTACAGCTCAAACCCGTGTTCTTGCTCTTCTTGCTGCGATTTTTGATCTCCTTGTGAAAAGCCCCATTCACCAAACTGTTTTGGGGAAATTGTTCCTTAGTATGTGACTCCTCGATTGGTCCAAGTAGTTTTTGATCTAGTGCCTTATACGTTGCGTATTATTGCTGCCTTGGTGACCCTGTTCTCGAGCTTTGCATGCTAATTTTAGCTGGTCCTAAGTAGTTTTGATGCATGATATGGCCTCTAGGCACTTGTAGGAGTAGTTTCTATGAGTTTCGTTGAGCCGTGTTCACTTTGCCTTTGAGTCACTAAAATTTTCAGAAAAGGAAGATGTTCAGGAGAAACTATCATGGTGGTTCCTCAAGCAAGAGGGGTCCCCGTCTCACGATTCGGGAGCCCGATCCTTACCAACTGAGGAACGCACAAGTACAACCATGTGAATGGCCTTCTGATGAATTCATGATTGATGCAGGCTTCAAAGACGAGTTTGATACATTTGTTCACAACGCCGGGCTCAAAGAATTCATCTCTGATAAATGTGAACAGTATACTACTCTCACTGCCTCTATTGGTCGTAGATTCAAATTTTCAGCTGGCCGTGACACATCCATACTGCTTGATTTGTATGACAAATCGTATACCATGGATTTCAATAGAATTTGCAAGATACCTGATTGGGGTAGTCTCAATGATCCTCCTAAGTCTTCGGTTAGAGATTTTATCTCTAGTATAACTATTGGAGAAACTAGAGATATTACGCAGGCTACCATGGGGAGCATTCATTTTCCTGCCTTGCATTACTTTGCCCTCTTCGTAGGTAGATGCATTAACGATAAGATTGAGCATTGTCACCTCTGCGCACCTGACCTTAGTATCCTTAAGAGCGCAGTAACGGGTGATAGAAGCTTCAACATGGGAGCTATAATCGCGAGGAGGCTAAATAATAATGCTAATGAAGGGGATTTCTTTGGTGGGATCTATGCCATTCGCATAGCAAATTTTCTTGGAGTGCCCATCCGTGGAGGAAATCCCCCGCTCCATACAGCTTTCCTTGATCGCGTCGCTATGACACGTTATCAGTTCCTTGAGAGGTATAATGAATCCCTCCTATACCGGTTAATATTTAACCGATAGCGTGTTTTTCATATTACCCTTCCTGCTCCTGCCTTCTTTGACTTTCAGGTAAAACGGAGATATTACATAACTAGAGGAGAGGCAGAGGAGTATGAGAGGGAGGCAAAGGCTGCTCGCCTCAGTGAGGCAGCTATTCAGGCAGTAGCTGCCGCGTTCTTGTACAACCCCCATTATGCTTTTGGATATCGCCCGGACCAGCCTTGGGAGTAGACCAACTTAGGCCAAAAGCCTAAGCTTGGGGGAGTACGTGTTTCTCACCGACTTTATATTCATGCTCATACATTCACTTTGATAGTTGGTGTTCACACTTTGCCACTGTATCATCCATGCAAGTTTAGAATTACATTCTTCTTTTCGTGTGTTTGTTTAGATTGACAAAACCCAAAAAGATTTTCCGTTCTTCTTTTGCTTGTTGGAAGCTTTCCCGTGTAAATAGTTTTCTTTTTCATTGGGTCAAGGTAGAAGACCATGGTTACAATGTTTAGTGGCTCTCGCATGCATATATATTTATCTGTCAAGGAGCCATATTACTTTGTCTTCTCCTTTGTGTTTGTTTGCAGATTCCAGCTTAGTCCAATGCACGAAAACTCTTATTATTATTCACATCATTCGGTCGTGCAAGTGAAAGGCAATAATGACGATATATGATAAAGTGACTGAGGCT
Source organism: Hordeum vulgare subsp. vulgare (assembly GCF_904849725.1). Classification (NCBI taxonomy): domain Eukaryota; kingdom Viridiplantae; phylum Streptophyta; class Magnoliopsida; order Poales; family Poaceae; genus Hordeum; species Hordeum vulgare. Next base: position 379,943,618 of record NC_058519.1, read on the forward strand.
CGAAAAGCTGGTATGAACTCGATCTATTTTGTTTTTGTAAATGTGACTAGCTCATCGTTCCTAATTCAGCTTTGTTATGAGAGAAACATGTTTGCAACGACAACTTAGAGATCATAGTTTCTGATGCCATGCTTAATTAGCTAGGAGCTTATAATGGTCTGTCTTGGATGCCAACATGAAATTTGAGATGATTATGATGTAGTATGATAGGATGGTATCCTCCTTTGAATGATTCAGGTGGCTTGACTTGGCGCATGTTTACGCATGTAGTTGAAACAAAATCAACATAGCCTCTATGATATTCATGTTTATGGTGATTTATATCCTACTCATGCTTGCACTCAATGTTGGTTAATCTCAATGCATATTGATGACTGTTGTCGCTCTCTAGTTGGTCGCTTCCCAGTCTTTTGCTAGCCTTCACTTGTACTAAGCGGGAATACTGCTTGTGCATCCACTTCCATAAACCCAAAGTTGTTCCATATGAGTCCACCATACCTACCTATATGCGGTATCTACCCGTCGTTCCAAGTAAATTTGCATGTGCCACTCTCTAAACCTTCAAGTAATAATTTGTTTTGCATGCCCGAACCGCTCATGTCGTGACAAGGGGCGGTCAGTATCTTCCATGCTAGGCGTGTTATCCTCGATATGTGTTTATTCACTATCATTCACGAGAAAGGGGCCGGTAATTGGAATGCCCGGTTCAATGCTCATATCGAAAAGATAATTGCAAACAAAACTCCCCCTAGATTGTTGTTGGTATGGACGGCACCTGAGTATTCGGCTAGCCGTGGAGTGTGATTGATCGGTGGTGGGGGAGTCAAAACTTTACTTTTCTGTTTGGGAACCGCCTATAGTATGTGTAGCATGGAAGATGGCAAGAACTCTTGGTCATCGCGTTGACAATGAAAGCATGCCACCCAAAATTATTTATCTCTGTCTTCAAAGCTTGAGCTTTGGCACCTCTGCAAATCAATGCTTCCCTCAGCGAAGGGCCTATCTATTTATGTTTTTGTTGAGTCATCCTCTTCCGATAAAAGCACCAATTAGAGAGCACCTTCGTCATTTTTACGCTTTGATATTAATAGTTATTGAGTATGAATGTGACTGGATCTTCTTTGACATGAGTTACAATGTTCAGTCAGCCCTTGGTCTTTGAAGGTGCTCTGCATTTATGTTTTGCGGTCTCAGAAAGAGCTAGCGAGATACCATCTGTTCATATTGCTTCATGCTTGTTTTGATTGAAGTGTTCACGTTTGAAATTTATTATTATTGCTCGCTAGTTGATTATGCCATTGATATGAGTATATCTTGAGAACTAAATGTCATTGCTTATGTGGTTAGATTCTAATCCTGCTGAAAATCTGAATATGATTTAGACATAATTACAACAACACGATCAAACAAAGTTCGTAAAAGTTTTTCTTTTGTCTCTTTCAGTTTGTCAACTGAATTGCTTCAGGACAAGCAAGGCTTTAAGCTTGGGGGAGTTGATACGTCTCCATCGTATCTACTTTTCCAAACTCTTTTGCCCTTGTTTTGGATTCTAATTTGCATGATTTGAATGGAACTAACCCGGACTAACGCTGTTTTTCAGCAGAATTGCCATGGTGTTGTTTTTGCGCAGAAATAAAAGTTCTCGCAATGACATGGAAATTGACGAGGATTTTTTGTGGAATAAAAGTTCTCTGGAGGGCAGATCTGGAGTCCGTTCTGGGCTCCGGAGAGGGGAGATCGTCGCCATCGTCATCACCAACCTTCCTTCGTCGCCAATTTCATGATGATCTTCACTGTTCGTGAGTAATCTCATCGTAGGCTTGCTGGACGGTGATGGGTTGGATGAGATCTATCATGTAATCGAGTTAGTTTTGATGGGGATTGATCCCTGATACGTCTCCATCGTATCTACTTTTCCAAACTCTTTTGCCCTTGTTTTGGACTCTAATTTGCATGATTTGAATGGAACTAACCCAGACTAACGTTGTTTTCAGCAAAATTGCCATGGTGTTGTTTTTGTGCAGAAATGAAATTTCTCGGAACGTCCTGAAAATTTACGAAGAATTTTTCTGGAAAATATGAAAAATACCTGCGCAAAGATCCACCGGAGGGGATGGGCAAGTGGGCCACAAGCCGTGTGGTTGCGTCCACCCCCCTGGCTGCGGCAACCAAGTTTGTGGGGCCCACGTGGCTCTGCCGCCCCCAAACTCAGCTCTATAAATTCACTTTCGCTCAGAAAAAAATCAGAAGAGAAGATTTCATCGCGTTTGCGATACGGAGGCGCCGCCACATCCTGTTCTTCATCTGGAGGACAGATCTGGAGTCCGTTTTGGGCTTCGGAGAGGGGAAATCGTCGCCATCGTCATCATCAACCTTCTTCCCTCTCCAATTCCATGAAGCTCTTCATCGTTCGTGAGTAATCTATTCGTAGGCTCGCTAGGCGGTGATGAGTAGGATGAGATCTATCATGTAATCGAGTTAGTTTTGATGGGGACTGATACCTAGTATCCACTATGTTTTGAGATTGATGTTGCTACTACTGTGCCATGCTTAATGCTTTTCACTAGGGCCCGAGTGCCATGATTTGAGATCTGAAATTATTATGTTGTCACCAATATATGTGTGTTACCTACTATGTGTTATGACCTCGCAACCCCGGAGTGACAATAACCGGAACCACTCCCTGTGATGACTATAGTTTGAGGAGTTCATGTGTTCACCAAGAGCTAATGCGTTGTTTCGGTTCTTTATTAAAAGGAGAACCTTAATATCCTGTAGTATTCTTTTGGACCCTGCTGCCACGGGAGGGATGGACAATAGATGTCATGCAAGTTCTTTTACCTAAGCACGTATGACTACACATGGAATGCATGCCTACATCACATTGACGAACGGGAGCTAGCCACATATCTCTCCGTGTTATAATTGTTGCGCGATGAATGTCATCCAAACGAATCACCGACCGATTGCCTACGAGTTTGTCCCACTGCTGCTGTTACTTGTTTTTCTCTGCTTCTGTTACTACTGTTGCTACTATTGATACTTGCTACTGCTATTACTTGCTACTGTTGCTACTTGCTACTACTGTCGCTACTGCTATCCCTTACCACTGCTGCTACTCGTTACACAACTACTACCTGCTACAATACTTGTTCGCACGACGTTGACGGGGAAGAATATTTCCTGTCCACGGGCAACTTCTGGCGCCATTGATACGACAGTTAGGAATAGTTTGCCTTGTCACCAGATCGTTTCTGACACCGTTGTTATCATACTACTTTGCTGCTGATACTTTGCTTACAGATACTAATCTTTCAGGTGTGGTTGAATCTGACACATTCATCTGCTAATACTCGAGAGTATCCTCTCACTACATGCGTGGCGAACCAACAAATTTGGGTTGAATACTCACCCTCGAAAACTGTCGCGAACCCACGCGCTGGTGGGCCATTGCAAGACAATTGCTAATTGGTGAGCAACTAGGAGGAGTTCTGGCTCTGTTGCCGCGGAGGCATCAAGTCAGGAACACGTCAACAACATTCTTCTAGTGTCGTTGCCGGGGACTGCCATTAGCAATCCCTAGTATCCACTATGTCCTGAGATTGAAGTTGCTACTACTTTGCCATGCTTAATGCTTGTCACTAGGGCCTGAGTGCCATGATTTAAGATCTGAACCTATTATGTTCTCTTCAATATATGTGTGTCTTGATCCTATCTTGCAAGTTGTAGTCACCTACTATGTGTTATGACCCGGGTACCCCGGAGTGACAATAGCCGGAACCACTCCCGGAGATGACCATAGTATGAGGAGTTCATGTATTCACTAAGTGCTAATGCTTTGTTCCGGTTCTCTATTAAAAGGAGAACCTTAATATCCCATAGTTTCCATTAGGACCCCGCTGCCACGGGAGGGATGGACAATAGATGTCATGCAAGTTCTTTTCATAAGCACGTATGACTTTATACGGAATACATGCCTATATTACATTGACAAACTGGAGCTAGTTACATATCTCCCCATGTTATAACTGTTGCATGATGAATGTCATCCGGCATAATTATCCATCACCGATCCAATGCCAATGAGTTTTTCTAATGGTCCTTGCTACGTTACTTTGTCGCTACTACTGCTATTGTTACCGCTACTGCTGTCACTGCTGCTATTGTTACTGCTACTGCTGTCACTGCTGCTACTGTTACCATTGCTACTGTTGCTATCACTACTTTGCTACTGATACCTTGCTGTAGATACTAAGTCTTTCAGGTGTGGTTGAATTGACAACTCAACTGCTAATGCTCGAGAATATTCTTTGGCTTCTCCTTGTGTTGAATCAACATATTTGGGTTGAATACTCTACCCTCGAAAACTATTGCGATCCCTTATACTTGTGGGTTATCAGTTGGCGCCTGGGGCGATGTGGGGCGTGGCAGGAGCTCCTGGAAGCTTTGGCCTGGCCGATTCTCCGGCGAGGTGGAGGGCGGCGGTTAGAGACGATGAGAGGACGGGGTGGTGGGAAAACGGAGTGCGGGGAAGAGGCTGGTACTTGTAGGTGCCTCGGGGTGGCAGGAGGGATAGGAAATCGGCAGATCGGGGAAAGGGGATCCGACGCCCTGTTTCCATGGAGGTGCACGCGGGGAAGGGAAGAACGGGAGGAAGAAGAAAAAAGAATCGGGCCTGATTCGGTTTTCCTAACTGGGCCACAATAGTTTCCAAAAAAATAACGATTCGTTTCCTTTTTATTGAAACAGGAAAGAAAGCTACAAAAAGGAAATAAATATTTTTCCGAAAAATATAAGTATTATATATCAAAATGATCAGAAAATTATTTCCCACAACATGGACATTTTATGTTTCACAAAATAAAAACTTTATAAAAAAATATTATTTTTAAGTCCAATAAAAATCCAAATTTTGTCTTTAAAATTTTTGGCACTATTTTTCTACTAACTTTTATTTTTTGGGGTGTCACGCTACCTCCTCACTTTCTTACTTGGCAAGTATTTTGTGAGGAAACATTTGTGGGTGAAATCTCTTGTGCCAAAATAAATTCGAATCAAATACCGAAAGAAATTCAAATGCCACCATGATTCAAATTCTTAATAGTTGAAGAAGTCATGTTATCTTCTCTCACTGATTTTAAATGGATGAATTTGAATTAAAAAAATGGGAAAGTCCTTTCATTCCCTCTCATTCAAAAGTTTTAAAAAGTTTCAAATTTAACTCAAGTTTAAATCACTCAAACAAACAATCAATCAATCTAGTAAATATTATAACATACCAAAATTTGGGATGTTACAAACCTACGACACTTAAAATGAATCTCGTCCTCGAGATTCCAAGAGGCTAGAAAGAAAAGGTTAGGGTTTGGGGGTCTTCTAACAAATCCAATCTCCGGCAAAGTTGGGTGCTACCACACTTAAAATGAGAACTACCGGTCCCTCAAATATTTACAATCCTCTAGGGTCTTGGCATCAGACTCCTCACATTATTCATACTAACACGTTTGGTGATGCTCTTGCATTATATTCCTAACGTTCCCCTCAAAATCCGATGTCTTTCATGGATATAAGATTCTTCCGTCACTCGATCTTCTGTCTAACAAGTCTCGTGATCATTCTAAATAACAATTTGATGATTCACATGGTGGTCTACCATTTGTGGTTATCCTGCTGAGAGAAGGTTCTTGGCTTCATCCTCACCGTAAAATTTGCTACTCGTGACAACCAATGCCATGTACATGGGAGTTTCATCATACCATTATAAGGCTTAAACAAAAGCTTCAAAGACGTCGTCTCTCTCTATGGGTAAGTCTCTCAGATTTACCATTCCGAATAGCAAGAGAATGATAAGAGTAAGTAGTCATGGTGAACAATCAATTCCGCACCCAAATCATTACTCTGTATAAGGTTTAGCGCATCTCGCATTCTAACACTCGGGCATCCTCACAAGCATTGCAGAATTTCTCTTGTACAAGAACGAAGTTCGTAAGAATCCATTGGTTCTACAAGCTGAACAAAACATCTATCGTATTTTTACCACTCTCAGGTTTTACGCATGCTCCTAAGAAAACGTTTCCTGATCCATCATAGCTTATCCCTTCATGCTCTTAGGATAACCTTCATGAAAATCTTGAGATGCATCCTTGGTATAGGTTGTATTCCTTGAAGTCATTTTCCTTTCCATTGGTCTGTTTAACCTTTGGTATTGGTTCCTCATAATAATTCCTTCATTTCATCTTCATCTCAAAATTCCACTTCAAAAGTACTTGGTTACAAATGTTGTCACCCACATAGTTAGATATGGTCCAACATTTCCTTCAACTGTATTCGGTGGATTTGACTCCTTGGTATGCACGGTACATGCCTACACCTTGGATCATGTGGGTTTACCGATTACTACCATACTTAAAAATGAAATATACTCATGCCTGCATAGACCATATTTTCTCATATCCTCATAATTGGTCTGAGATCTTTGTTCATAGAGAAACAACGCATACAATTTCAACATAGAAAATTATGAGACAATAAATTTTATTGATTCATGAAGTTACTACAATCTCTGAGTCCTCCATTACAAAATTCAACTCCATAATCTCATGAAACGAGGGTGCCTCATGTTACACTTATTGCCATTGTCAAAACTTAACTACTCCATTTTAGCTTTCTCCCCCTGTGGACAATTACTAGCATAATGTCCTGCTTCCTTGCAATGAAACCAAATGAATTCTGACAAGTCTTGGGGCTTCTTGGTGTTTGCTTTTACTCCTTGGGTTTCCTGCTTCCTTCCTAGGAACATATTGGCATAGTGACCTAAGGTCTTTCATTTAAAACATGTGATATGACTCAGGTCCTTATCTGCAGAAATTTGGCTTTTTCGAGTGTACTTTCTCTTCTTTCTGGACTGCTTCGTTCTGGTTAGTACTTCCATTTCATGTGGATCAAACTCTAATTTTTCTGTCGGGAAGTTTCCCAGACACTCTTGGCTTTCCTTCATGCACTCCTGTGAAAAATGTCCTTCCTCTCCACATGAGTAACAGGCATTGGACAAAAATCTGGTTAGGCTCTGTCCATCAGGGTCTTCTATATTTTCCTTCATCACAGGTTCTTCTAGAATCGTCTTCTTGAGGGTTTCTTCCATTACCTCTTTCTACTGCTCAACAACTTGTTGCACCTTGGGGTAAATGTAACACTGAGTTGGGTAGTGGGTGGTTCCTTCACACAAGAAGCAAGTCACCTGACTAGTTGGGCATTCCTTCGCTGGGTGATTTTCTTCACAATGAGGACATCTATCCTGATTTGTTCTTCCTGGGTGTGCCCTATTTCTCCACAGATCTTGCATGCACAAGGCTTCTTCATCGGGTTATCATAACACTTTTGAATGAGATGACATCTTAACAGAGTCTTCTTGAATTCATCCCAAGTTTTAGCTCCACTAAATCCTTGTATGGCATGATGCATTTTACACTAGATAGCAGCACTTTGCGTAAAGTACTGAAGAGCGTGTGCCACTTCATACTTCCTTGAAATAAAATTTCTCCCGAAGTGGTTCTCCATGTTCTAAATCCATATTTCCGCCTCCAACTGGGTCATTGGTCCAGAGATTGGAAGTCCAGCTTCATACGCCATCTATTGGGTCCAAGGTTTTTGGGATGAGATGAGTAAAAGAGAAAAGGAGAGATATAAACAAAAGATACAAAAGTATCTCAACTCAAATTTACACATTCATAAAGTTCAACCAATAATATAGTATTGCCACCCACATAAGGTTGGTATGGTCGATCACACAATACGCAATACGTTCATCTTTATTTCTCTCATGGTGGGGCTACTAGTACTAAGCTAGCACATATCATGTTGTCATCATCTGTGGGTTTCTTCTGGTCCAGCTTGATCTTCTCAAGTTCTTCTGCCAGATATTCCCTATTGACGCGGAGTTTCCGATGTCGTCCTTGTAGTTCCAGGAGTTGGTTCTTGAGCTTCTGGATTTCAACATCACCAGCATGTGCCATGGCTTGACTATTCTTCAAGTCTTGACGACACTTCTGAATCTCAGGATCGTGTTTCTTCACATTGGCTACCTTTACTTTCTCGGTCTTGAGACTCTCACGGAGTGCGTCATTCTCAAACAATTCTAAGAGAAGGTCCATTTGAAGGTTCTTGATATAATGTTCCAATTCCTGATTATACACCAGTATAGGTGAAAACTTCACCTTCTGCTCGTCTATCAGGATGATGTGTGCTCCATCTGGCTTCTGCCATCCAAGCCTTCCAAAGTAGTGAGTACCCAACTCAACACGATGATGATAGCTCAAACGTGCGATAGCATCATGAACAACAGTGTTTATGTCCATATCACAGTCATGGGTCAATGTGCCATAGTTGGGGTCTTCTTTACATCCAAAAAATTTAGTTCTCACACCCCAAAATCCAGACTTCCTCTTAGTCACCTTGATCTCCGGTATTGACAAATTTGTAATATGCACCAGCTCCATGAGAAACGGGCCTCCGAGAACATCTTCGTAGTGCTCTCTCTCATTCAAAGTGTATCTCTCCATCTATAGTTTTGAAATAGGGAATGTTCAGTAAAAGAATGAAGAGGTACGAGAGTAATGAAAACGAAAGTTGTTCCTATCAAGGTCTTCCTATTTCTAAGCCATTTCCTAGGATCACGTCCTACAGTCAACATGTGCTCTAATACCATATCTGTAGTGACCCGACTCAAAACGAGTCAAGTCTCTGTGTATCCGTGCCATCCCTGGATCAGTATGCTGGCACACACAGTACATCAATGTATATATCAAAGTGAATTCACATGTAAATAATGTAAAACTGATATATACCTCAAATTCTCAGCGGAAACACTCAAAGGGAGTGGAGTCCCAATAAACACCAACGGTAGGTTGAGTGCAGACCGTAACCCTGAATCATACTCTTACTCATCGAAGAAAGTATCTGCAACATAAGACGTTACAGCCGTGTAGGTCAGCATATTGAATATGCCGGCTAGTCACAAAAGAGAGGGTGAAAATATCATCTATACTATATGCATATATGGCAGGTGCAGCTGTAGTTTAAGTTTTGCATAAAGCAAATTTTTCCTACAACAAGAGAGAGGTAAAAGCAAAATTTACTACATTGTTGGTTATTAATGAGAAGGTTCCACCAACCATTTCTCATACCCAAGTTATCAATATTACCCACATCAATAAGATTTAATGGTGTTGATAATTCCTCATAGTTTCAGTTCATTTGGCACAAGTTGTCCATGACCGTGGACACGGCTAATCGATTAGGTTTGAGTACTCTGCACAGTTTTTCACACGTTCCCCACAAGATTTGATCACCTCCGTTGGAGTCCTCGCACTTCAGAGTGTTTGAGAACCGGGTGATCAAAACATGGTCTTCCAACGTGTTCCTCTGAGCCACTGTCGGTGTCGATCCAATCCTACCGTTCTTCTACATCCCATAGCACCGCCCGTCCAGAGTCACCACATTGTCCAACTAAGACAGAGCCCATAATGACTTGTGGCTGTGCAGGTAAGCCTTGGGTCTTGATATATCCATCCATCTATTTGTGCCTGGGTGAAGCTTTTCGCAAGATGTCATGGCGCTTCCCCAGGAATCTCGGGTCCTCCGCTGGTTTTCCCACGGAGCCCATCTGAACCGTCCTTCACCCAGAGGTATATTGCATTCTGAGGTCTTGCAAGTCTGGGAGTCTTCAGGTCTTAATTATTAAGTTCTCACAACACTCATGATAAACACTCAACCCAACCCCGTCAACTAGGAGCATAGCAAAAATAATGTCCCGATCAAAGTATCAGGGGTTTAGGGGTGCCTATCATAACATACTACTCAATAACCAAAGTTTCCAAGTACCTACTTGCATGCAATGGGTGAAGAAGGTTGAAACTAATGCAATAAAACCATACGTCAAAATATGATCAATGTGAACTTGCCTGGTAAGGTTGATAAAGATAGATATCTCTCACAGGAAAATAACTTAATAGAACTATTCGTCATTCTCCGATGAAATCTATATAATCAAACATAGTATCATATAAGCAATCATACTAGCAATCATCCTAGCAATCAATATAACAAACCACAATAAAATTTGATGCAATAAAATCAATAAGAATGATCAAATAGAAATCCAAAGGAAACTTCAAGAAAAAACTATGGAGTCTTCTACTACAACAATAACTAAGTAGTTTTTGTTCTAATGAAACTTAACAGCAAATAAAAAACTAAAATAGTACAATAACAGAAAAGAAAATCTAAAATTAACTACAATAACAGAAAGTATTTTTCATAAAACAATATTATTTTGAAAGTATATTTAAGTAGGAAATCAAACTAGCAACGAAATCAATTTGCAAGTTATTACCCAACTAGAATTGATTTTATGCTATCAAGTAACTAAAATTTTGTTGTTCTTGCAAACCTACTAGTAACTAACAGAAAACAAAAATATAACGTTTCACAAGTATAAAAGAAAACAAATTAAAAACAATTATAGCAAAAGAAATAGTAATAATCCTAGAAAGAACTAAAACAGAATCTGTTTTACATAAAATGATGATCTAAAATATTCCAAAAATTCTGAAATTGAACTCACTAATAAATAAGATCACTAGTGATCAGTAGCAAAAAGAATGAACTAAAAATCCATTTTTAAACTCCAGATATTAACAAAATAAGATTTAAACCAAATCTTTTAAAATTGAAAATTTATATTTTCAAACATTGTCAAATTTTATATCTAAGAAACTACATAAATTTTTTGATCCAATGCAAAAAGAATCACCTAATTTGGATTTATAGAATAAAAGTTATAAGGATTGTAAAATCAGGTTCAAATCTGTTTTCAGAATTAAAGACAGAAAAAGAATAAAAGGTATAGGCGACGTGGCAAATTTCTATTGGCTGAGAGGTGTGCATGTGTTAGCTAAACTGGCGGATGGTCGTAAACTAGAAGAAAACGGTTAGGCTAAACTAAAACCTGTCGGTTCTTTTAAAAGAACCGAAGGGGTACCTATGATCTAATCTGGGGCGTCGGTTTGTGATCAAGCGGTGGAGGGGAAAGGAGGGTGACTCACCATGGCAGGGAGGAGCTCCAGCGCTGGTAATGGCGGCCGAAGGTGGCTGGGGTCGGGGTGGTAGCTCCGGTGGCCGGCGGCGGTGGTGGGGGGGCCCAGGCGGCGAAGGGGGGGCTCCGGCGGTGAGTGGTGGCTTCGGCTGGCGCCTGCGGCGATGGGGGCCGCGGTAGGAGCTCCTAGAAGGATCGGCTTGGCCGGTTCTCCGGCGAGGTGGCGGGCGGTGGTTAGAGGCGAGGAGAGGACGGGGTGGTGGGAAAACGGAGTGCGGGGAAGAGGCTGGTACTTATAGGCGCCTTGGGGTGGCAGGAGGGAAAGGAAATTGGAAGATCGGGGAAAGGCGCACTATTTCCATGGCTGGAGCAACGCAGCGAAGGAAAGAACGGTAGGAAGAAGAAGGAAGAATCGGGCCTGATTCGGTTTCCCTAACTGGCCCATGATAGTTTCCAAAAAAATAACGATTCGTTTCCTTTTTATTAAAACACGAAAGAAAGCTACAAAAAGGAAATAAATGTTTTTCCGGAAAATATAAGTATTGTATATCAAAATGATCAGAAAATTATTTCCCACAATGTGGACATTTTATTGTTTACCAAATAAAAACTTTATAAAACTTTATTTTTTTAATCCAATAAAAGTCAAAATTTTGTGTTTACAATTTTTGGCACTATTTTTCTACTGACTTTTATTTTTTTGGGTGTCATGCTACCTCCTCTCTTTCTTGCTTGGCAAGTATTTAGTCACAAAAAAATTGTGGGTGAAATCTCTTGTGCCAAAATAAATTCGAATCACATACCGAAAGAAATTCAAATGCCACCATGGTTCAAATTCTTTATAGTTGAAGAAGTCATGTTACCTTCTCTCACTGATTTCAAATGGATGAATTTGAATTAAAAAAATTGGGAAAGTCCTTTTATTCCCTCTCATTCAAAAGTTTTAAAAAGTTTCAAATTTCAGTCAAGTTTAACTGACTCGAACAAACAATTAATCAATCTAGTAAATATTATAACATACCAAAATTTGGGATGTTACAGGTCTCAACCCCTTGAACACATCCAACCGGCCTTCATCATCAATAGAACGACCATATGCGACCTCTAGCTATCGTATGATCTCTACTTCTCTTTGTCTGCCTTCTAAGACCTAAGTGCGGAGGTCTTCAGTGATGCCATGATTCTAGCCAAGTACCTCACCATCCGGTCTCAACAAATCCTGACAGGAGCTGGCTCTGTGCCCTTGGTGTTGGCTGCATCCCGCGCACGACTTGTGGCCCTCCAATCGGTGTTCAGCCGATCATTGAAGTCGTGGAGTTCCTATATAGATCTTTTAGAACACGGCAGCTCTTGGAGCTGAAAGGTTAGGCAGTTGGAAGCCCGCTAATGGTAGGCCACCGGAGACGTCCCGGATACGTCTCCAACATACCTATAATTTTTTATTGTTCCATGCTATTATCTTATCTTTCTAGGATAATTTTTGAGTAATAATTTACAATTTATATTATTTTTGAGCACTAACTTATTGACTCAGTGCCTAGTGGCAGTTGTTGTTTTCTACATGTTTTTTTTAGTTTTCAGGTTTACAGTACCAAACAAAGTCCAATTGCACCGAAACTTTTTAGAATTTTTCTAGAAAAAAAGAAAACCTAGAAGCCTTGGGAGAAGACTGAAGGCCACACGAGGGAGGCACAAGCCAACATGGCGCGACCAGGGGCGTCGGTGCGCCTGGATGGCTTGTCCCCCTAGTGGACCTCCTACCTTCGTTCTGTGGCCTATAAATTCACTTATATTACAAAAACCCTAAAGGGCATTGTGAAACACTTTTTCCGCCACTACAAGTCTCTGTTCTGCCGCGATCTCATTTGGAGCTCCGTTCTGGCAACCTGGCGGAGGGGGGATCGATCATGGAGGGCCTCTTCATCAACCTTGTTTCCCTCATGATTATGTGTGAGTACTTCACCATAGACCTACGGGTTTGTAGTTAATATGTAGATGGCTATCTCTCTCTCTCTCTTTCGATCTTCAATACAATCATCATCGCATCTTCGCTTTGATCCATTCGATGTAATACTTTTGTATGGTGCATTTGTTGGGATCTGATGCATTGTGGATTTATGTTCAGATTACTCATGAAAAGTATTTGAGTCACCTCTGATTATTATGATTCTGAATTGCATGATCATCATAGCTTCGTAAATCTCTCCAACCTATTGAATTGCTTTGGCAAAGTAGATTGATAGTTCTTCAGTCAGAGGGGTGCGTTGTAGTGGGTTCAACCTGACGGGTTCTTATATCCCAGTGATAGAAGGGGACAAGATACGTCTCTTTGTTGTTTCTACTAACAATAAAACGATGAGGTTTACTCATAATCGATTGAGTTACTTTGTCTACATCATGTCATCATTATCCAAGCATTATTCTGTTTGTTACGAACTTAATACGTAGAGAGACAAGCATATAAGCGCCCTTGAAGTAGAGTAATAGTAGTAGGTGTAGGTAGGAGTCAGCCTATTTTATTATGTACATGATGTGTATATACACATGATCATTGCCATGAACATCGCATAACTATCCGCTTTTCTATCAATTGCCCAATAGTAATTTGTTACCCACCGTATGTTCCTTTCATAAGAGATGCCTTAGGGAATACTTTGCCCCCGGGGTCTATTCACTTATATATTTACAAAACTTATCTTTACTTTGTTGCCTTTATTTGTCTTTTATTTTATTTTTCAGTTTACAATTATCTACGCACCTCACTTGCTTACAAATCAAAAGATCAAGGGGATTGACAACCCTCTTGCCCGCGTTGGATGCATGTTGTTTTCTCTTTTGTGTGCAGCCGATGATACAATTGATGAGTGATATTCCTATTGGTTCGATAAACCTTGGTTTCTTAACTGACATAAATACTTACCCGTATTATGCTGCAATTATGTGTTTGTCTTCATGGAAAACCCAACGCAGATCACAAGATGAGGGGAAGTAAGGAACTGCCATCCAGATCTGCTTTTGATTCATCTACTATTTTGAATTAGCTTATGACACCACCACTTGCTAGTCGTTTTGATATGTCACACATACTTTATGTTGCTACTTCTAAAACTCATGAAACTTATGATGATTCTACTACTATACTTGATGAAAATAAATCTATGCCACTTTGTGGATTGTTTGATGCTCATATTGCTAGATCCTTAGAAATTGAAAATACTGAAACTGGAGAAGACTATGATTCAACTATTATGCCTAGCTCTCCTAATAGATATGAATTACCTGATGTACCTGAGGGCTATGTTATGGATGAGGAGATAGCTAGAGACTTTCTTGCTTGTAATGATAGAGATAATATGAGAAAATTGATATGCAAACTTAAAGAAAAATATATGATGGAGAAATGAAACATGATCCTAAATTTTCTTCATGTACTATATGTGTTACTGATAAGGATTATGAAATCTATGTTGATCCTTATTTAATCACTATAGTAGAATATAATCATTTCCAAAGTTATGTAACTAAAACTGTTGTGGCACAGCTCACTAAATTAAATGATATTGCTACATTATTTGCTCATGAGGAAAAGATGTGTTATTACTGTATCCTTAAGCTTTTTCCCTTCTCGCTAAAAGGTGATGCTATGAAATGGTTCCTTGCTCCTGCTCCTTGTTCTGTGTGTAGCCCCTAGGATATGATATATTACTTCACTGAAAAATATTTTCCCGTTCATAAGAAACAAGCTTCTTTACAAGAAATATTTAACTTTGTGTATATTGAAGACGAGAATCTCCCTCAAGCATGGGGGAGGCTTCTTCAGCTACTTAAAGATTTGCGTGATCAGCCTCCTCGAAAAAGTGAAATACTTGATATCTGTTATAATGGACTAACCGATGCTTCAAGGGACTACCTAGATAGTTGAGTGATACGTCTCCAACGTATCTATGATTTTTGATGGTTCCATACTATTATCTTGTCAACTTTGGATGTTTTGTATGCATTTTGTATCTTTTTTGGGACTAACCTATTAACTCAGTGCCAAGTGCCAGTTCCTGTTTTTTTCGTTTTTTTACCCTTTTCAGAGGAGAATATTAAACGGAGTCCAAACGGAATAAAATCTTCGGAATGTTTTTTTCCGTAACAGAAGACACGCGGGGAACTTGAGAACCAAGGCAAAAGACCCCGGGGGAGGTCACAAGCCCCCTAGGCGCGGCCTGGGGGGCACGCCTAGCAGGCTTGTGGGCCCCCCGTGGCTCATTTGACCTACCTCTTCCGCCTATAAATTCCCTAAAAACTGAAACCACAGAAGAGAGCCACGATAATACTTTTCCGCCGCCGCAAGCTTCTGTCTCCGCAAGATCCCATTTGGGGCACGTTCTGGTGCCCTGCTGGTGGGGGGATTCGGACATGGAGGGCTTCTTCGTCAACACCATTGCCTCTCCGATGATGCGTGAGTAGTTCACCACAGACCTTCGGGTCCATAGCTAGTAGCTATAGATGGCTTCTTCACGGAGATCTATCCGATGTAATCTTCTTTTGCGGTGTGTTTGTCGAGATCCAATGAATTGTGGATTTATGATCAGATTATCTATGATTATTATTTAAGTCTTCTTTGATCTCTTATATGCATGATTTCATATCCTTGTAATTCTCTTCGAGTTGCGGGTTTCGTTTGGCCAACTTGATCTATAATTCTTGCAATGGGAGAAGTTCTTGGTTTTGGGTTCATACCGTGCGGGGTCCTCACCCAGTGACAGAAGGGGTAGCGAGGCACGCGTTACTCTGTTGTTCCCATTATGAGTAAAAAAATGGGGTTTATATCTATTGCATGAGTTTATCCCTCTACCTCATGTCATCTTGCTTAAGTCGTTACTCTGTTTGTTATGAACTCAATACACTAGATGCATGCGGGATAGCGGTCGATGTGTGGAGTAATAGTAGTAGATGCAGAAATTATCGGTCTACTTGTCTCGGACGTGATGCCTATATGTATGATCATTGCCTTAGATATCATCATGAGTTTGTGCAGTTCTATCAATTGCTCGACAGTAATTTGTTCACCCACCGTAATATTTTCTATCATGAGAGAAGCCTCTTGTAAGAATTTCTGGCGCCGTTGCCGGGGTGGAGGATCAAGTCAATAATAGTCTCCCGTCAACGTGCCAATTTCTGGCGCCGTTGCCGGGGAGGATCAAGTCAAGAATAGTCTCTTGTCAACGTGCCAATTTCTGGCGCCGTTGCCGGGGAGTATCAAGTCAAGAATAGTCTTCCTTCAACGTGTCAATTTCTGGCACCGAGGACTATTCTAAGTGAAGCTTATCCAAGTAACTATCGCAAACTCATCTCTTGCATTTACTTTTTTGCCTCTTGTTTTCCTCTCCCCCACTTCTGAAAAACAAAAATTTACAATTTTTTTTGCCTTTTTCGTTTGCCTTTCCTTTGCTTGTGTGCTATGTGCCTTCAATATGCTTGCATCTTCGCTTGCTTAAAATCTATTTATATGGATCCTCATCCACTTGCTAATCTCTTTAAGAGATCTAATTATGTTGAACCAATTGCTAGTGAGTTGAGTGCACTTGACTATCTTTATGGAGTTTTGCTTGAGATGCGTTAAACTGAAAATTGTGATGAAGAGATTTATGAAGTGTTTCACGAGGGCTCCTTGAATGAAAAGCATGATTGCAATGGTTTCACTATAAATCCTATCAGTGTAAATCATGCTAAAAATATGCAAAACCCTAAGCTTGGGGATGCTAGTTTTGCTATGTCCACTACTTGTTGCAATGATCGTGATTGGGGTAATGATTTTTCTTATGATCTTGAAAATTTGTTTAAACCTCATGATGAATATGATATTTGCAATAATATTGAAAGTGGGTTTGGAGAAATCATTACTTTAGTTGATGATAATCCCACTATTTTTGAAGAGCGTCAACTTTGCATGCATGTGGATCATGAAAAGAATATCCTATGTGATAGCTATATTGTTGAATTTGAATATGATCCCACATGTAATTGTTTTGAGAGAGGAAAATATTGAGGTAGAAACTTTCATATCACTAAATCACCTCTCGTTATGTTAAGATTGCTATTGTCTCTTTCTTCTTCCTTGCATATGGTAACTATTGGTTGTCTTGACAATTTGTTTTCCTATAAAATGCCTATGCATAGGAATTATGTTAGACTTAGATGTGATTTTCACATGCTTTATGATGCTCTCGCTGTGCTTAAATTCTTGTCTTTTGTGTGAGCATCATTGAATTATCAATGCCGAGCTAAGGGCGTTAAACAATAGAGCTTGTTGGGAGGCAATCCAATAAATTTATCTTTGCTTTTTGATTTCTGTTTTGTTGTGTCCACACCATAATAATTCTGTTATGATTGTGTTTTTTGTGTTTCTTTTTGTATTTGTGCCAAGTAAAACCTTTATGACTAGTTTTGGTGATGGTTGTTTCATCTTGTTGAAAAAGACTGAAACTTTGTGCTCACAAAATTATTTTTAATTCTTATCCAGAAAGATATTTTGAGTTGATTCTTTTTTATTCTAGTTGATATGCCAATTTCCCCAATTGTCATAATTTTTCAGAATTTTTGAGATACCATAAGTATACGAAGTATACAGATTGCTACAGATTGGTCTGTTTTTGGCAGATTCTGTTTTTGTTGTGTTGATTGCTTATTTTGATGAAACTATGGATAGTATCGGGGGGTACTAGACATGGAGAAGTGACAATATAGTAATATAACACCAATATAAATATAAATAAAGTTTCTACAGTACCTAAAGAGGTGGTGGTTTGTTTTCTTGTGCTAATGATATCACGAGTTTTTGTTTAAGTTTTGTGTTGTGAAGTTTTCAAGTTTTGGATGATGTTCTCATGGACAATGGGATAAAGAGTGGAAAGAGCTCAAGCTTTGGGATGCCAAAGGCATCCCAAGCCAAATTCAAGGACACCAAAAAGCCTAATCTTGGGGATGCCCCGGGAAGGCATCCCCTCTTTCGTCTTCAATCCATCGGTAACGTTACTTGGAGCTATATTTTTATTCACCACATGATATGTGTTTTGCTTGGAGCGTCGTGTATTATAGGAGTCTTTTATTTTTGTTGTATCACAATAATCCTTGCTGCACACCTTTTTGAGAGAGGCATGCACTCATCGTGATTTTGCTAGAATACTCATTGAGCTTCGCTTATATCTTTTGAGTTAGGCAATTTAGCTCGCATGTGCTTCACTTATATCTTTTGAGCTAGATAACTTTGCTCTAGTGCTTCACTTAGATCTTTTTAGAGCACGACGGTGTCATATTTTGGAGAAACAAGAACTCTCGATCTTCACTTATATCTTTTTGAGAGTGCTCTATCTGAGTAACTTGGTAATTGGCTTGTGCTATGAAAGTAGTCCGAAAGATGATAGGCATCCAAAGAGGATATAATAAAAACTTCCATATTCACGTGCATCGATTAGTAAAGAGAAGTTTGATTCCTATCAATTAGTTTTGAGACATAGATATGGTAATATTAGAGTTATGTTAGTAGGGTGTTGTGAATCTAGAAATACTTGTGTTGAAGTTAGTGATTCCCGTAGCATGCATGTATGGTGAACCGCTACGTTAGGAAGTCGGAGCATAATTGATTTATTAATTGTCATCCTTTGTGTGGCAGTCGGGATCGCGCGATGGTTAACACCTACCAACCCTTCCCCTAGGAGTATGTGTTTAACACTTTGTTTCGTTTACTAACAAAACTATCACAATAAGTATATGAGTTCTTCATGAATAATTTGAGTCCATGGTATAGATGGACTTTCACCTTCCACCGTTGCTAGCCTCTCTAGTGCCACGTAACTTTCGCCGGTGCACAAACCCACCATATACCTTCCTCAAAACAGCCGCCATACCTACCTATTATGGCATTTTCATAGCCATTCCGAGATATATTGCCATGCAACTCCCCCCGTTCCGTCTCATGACTTGTGTCGTCACTTACATATGGCCATTGCATGATCTTAAGATAGCTAGCGAGATGTTTCAACGTCACACGCCAAGCTAGATGGTTGCACATCCCGGTACACTGCCGGAGGCATTTCCTATAGAGTCATCATTGCTCTAAGTATTGAGTTGTGAGTAAATAAAAGTGTGATGATCATCATTATTAGAGCATTGTCCCATGTGAGGAAATAAAAAAAGAGGCCAAAGATGCCCACCAAAAAAATGAAAATAAGCCAAAGAGCCCATCCAAAAAAAGAGAGAAAAAGAGAGAAGGGGCAATGCTACTATCTTTTTCCGCACTTGTGCTTCACAATAGCACCATATTCTTCATGATAGATAGTCTCTTGTTTTGAAACTTCCATATAATAGTGGGAATCTTCATTATATAACTTGGCTTGTACATTCCAATGATGGGCTTCCTCAAAATTGCCCTAGGTCTTCATGAGCAAGCAAGTTGGGTGCACACCCACTAGTTCTCCTTTTGAGCTTTCACACACTTATAGCTCTAAGTGCATCCATTGCATGGTAATCCCTACTCATTCACATTGATATCTATTGATGGGCATCTCCATAGCCCTTTGATACACCGAGTCGATGTGACCATCTCCTCCTTTTTGCCTCTCAACCTCCACCACACTCTATTTCACCTATAGTGCTATATCCATGGCTCACGCTCATATATTGCGTGATAGTTGAAAAAGGTTTGAGAAAGTAAGAGTGTGAAAACAATCACTTGGCCAATACCGGGGTTTTGCATGATTTAAATTCGTTGTGTGGGGATGATGGACCATAGCCATACTATATGATTTGTAGGGATAACTTTCTTTGGCCTTCTTATTTCGAAAGCTCATGATTACCTTGCTAGTTTGCTTGAAGTATTATTGTTTTCATGTCAATAGCAAACTATTGTTTTGAATCTTATGAATCTGAACATTCATGTCACATGAAAGAAATTGCAAAGGACAAATATGTTAGGTAGCATTCCACATCAAAAATGCAGTCTTTATCACTTCCATACTCGAGGACGAGCAGGAGTTAAGCTTGGGGATGCTTGATACGTCTCCAACGTAAATATAGTTTTTGATGGTTCCATGTTATTATCTTGTCAACTTTGGATGTTTTGTATGCATTTTATATCTTTGTTGGGACTAACCTATTAACTCAGTGCCAAGTGCCAATTCCTGTTTTTTTCTGTGCTTTTGACCCTTCTCAGAGGAGAATATTAAACGGAGTCCAAATGGAATAAAATCTTCGGAAAGATTTTTTCCGTAACAGAAGACACGCGGGGAACCTGAGAACCAAGGCAAAAGACCCCGTGGGAGGTCACAAGCCCCCTAGGCGCGACCTGGGGGGCGCTTGTAGGCTTGTGGGCCCCTCGTGGCTCCTTTTCCCTACCTATTCCAACTATAAATTCCCTAAAAATCTGAAATCATGGGAAAGACCCACGAAAATATGTTTCCGCCGCCGCATGCTTTTGTCTCTGCAAGATCCCATCTGGGGCACGTTCTGGTGCCCTGCCGGAGGGGGGATTCGGACACGGAGAGCTTCTTAATCAACACCATTGCCTCTCCGATGATGCATGAGTAGTTCACCATAGACCTTCGGGTGCATAGCTAGTAGCTAGATGGCTTCTTCTCTCTCTTGGACCTTCAATACAAAGTTCTCCATGATCTTCATGGAGATCTATCCGATGTAATCTTCTTTTGCGGTGTGTTTGTCGAGATCCGATGAATTGTGGATTTATGATCAGATTATCTATGATTACTATTTGAGTCTCCTTTGATCTCTTATATGCATGATTTCGTATCCTTGTAATTCTCTTTGAGATGTGGGTTTCGTTTGGCCAACTTGATCTATAATTCTTGCAATGGGAGAAGTTCTTGGTTTTTGGTTCATACCGTGCGGTGTCCTCACCGAGTGACAGAAGGGTTAGTGAGGCACGCATCGTGTTGTTGCCATCAAGGGTAAAAAGATGGGGTTTATATCTATTGCATGAATTTATCCCTCTACATCATGTCATCTTCCTTAAGGCGTTACTCTGTTTGTTATGAACTCAATACACTAGATGCATGCTGGATAGTGGTCTATGTGTGGAGTAATAGTAGTAGATGCAGAAAGTATCAGTCTGCTTGTCTCGGACGTGATGCCTATATGTATGATCATTGCCTTAGATATCATCATGACTTTGCGCGGTTCTGTCAATTGCTCGACAGTAATTCGTTCACCCACCGTAATATTGTCTATCATGAGAGAAGCCTCTAGTGAACACTATGGCCCCTGGGTCTACTTCACATCATATTGTTGCACTTTCCACCTTCAGATCTCACCTTGCAATTAACCGTGAAGGGGTTGACAACCCCTTTATAGCGTTGGGTGCAAGTTTGTTTGTTTTTGCGCACGTACATTGGTGACTTGCCTTGATACTACTACTGGATTGATACCTTGGTTGTCAAACTGAGGGAAACACTTACTGCTGCTGTGCTGCATCACCCTTTCCTCTTCAAGGGAAAAACCAACGCAAGCTCAAGAGGTAGCATTGAGCTGGTTGTGTTTTCAAGGAACAAACTATTGGACAAGCTGTAGAAGTATTGAATAATATATTGTAAAGAGATGATAATTGGACACTTCCTAAACCGCCGCCAGAACCTATTCAGAAGAAGAGAGTTATTCTATTCCTCATTCTAGAAGATATGCAACAAGCTGAGAGAACTACCAAAGAAAAAGGTACTAAATCTGAAGATGCGAAGAATTTACCACCTATTGAAGAAATACATGGACTCAACATCCCTACATAGGTAGTATAGTTTGATGCAAGTGATGTACCTTATACTAAAAATCCTAGTCGATGCATGGATGAATTTGATAATTACATTGTCAAGCAAGAGTACTTCAATAACTATGTCAAAGATCAATTACAACATAATGCTATGATGATAGATCGCTTGAGTGACTTGATGTTGAGAATTCCTAATGATGTTAAAGGTCTAGGTAAACATCCTTCCATGTTTCATACTCTACTAGACCAAGTTGCTAAGTCACGAAATGATTTCCTTGCTGAATTAAATAAGAACATGAATGACCATGTTGTTAGAGTAATGACTAGAGGAGGTAGAATGACTGAGGAACCTCTTTATCCTGAAGGTCATTCTAAAAGAATTGAATTAGACTCTCAGGGAATTAATGATGATGCACCTAGTCCAATTAAAAATAAAAAAGAAAAACAAAAATGATAGGACTTTGCATGCTTCTAGTGAACCTGTTATAGAGAAACACGCTGAAAATTATAATGATGTTTCTATTTATGATGCTAAGACGCAATCTGGTAGTGAACATTCACCTAGTAAAAATTAGAATGAAAATGATAATGATGATGTTCACGTAGATACCCAACCAGATAGTAATAAAGATATTGATAATAATGTGTAAATAGAAACCGCTGAATATCTTGATAACCCACATCACTACAGGAATCAGCTTCTTTCCCATCTGCCATAGCGGACGGCAAAGGGGTTGTTCACAGACGATAAAAGCCCTTTGCGGTCCGTCTCCGGTCGGCAAAACTTCTACGCCTGCTTTCGTCGGTAAAGCCCATGCTTTGCCGTGAGTCTGGTGAAAGCGGACGACAAAGGGCTTTGTCGTCAGCCTCCGTGGCCAGCAAATGGCAAAGCCCTTAGACAGGCAACTACTTCATTAGGTGGCTAACGGAGTATTTGTCCTCTGCCTTCTATGATGCACCTTGGCCGTCTGGCTTTGGGGTGCCTTTGCCGTGTTCTGG